>NC_092112.1:6140135-6145135 GCF_045679555.1 Salvelinus alpinus | reverse complement strand
CATTGATTGATACACTCACAAAAGCTTACATTTATTTCGCTGTAAAGCATATTTTCAAAATCTGACACGATAGATGGATTAACAACAAGCTAAGCTGTGTTTTGGTATATATATTTCACTTGTGATTGCATGATTAGAAATATTTTAAGTAATATTTATGCATTTGGCGCCCTGCAATTCTAGCGGTTGTTTAGCAGAGTGATCCCGTAAAAGGGATCCGTAGCGCAGTGAAGTTAAATAAAGGTGAAATAAAAATATTAAAATATAAAATATACACTCCATATATACACTCTATATATATACTGTATATACACTCTATATATACACTCTATATATATACTGTATATACACTCCATATATACACTCCATATACACACTCTATATATACACTCTCTATGTTAAAATATTTGTTGGTCTGATGTGATTAATGAGGAGCATCCAGACGCTGCACTTGATGAATTTATGAAATTGCTTCTTCCAATTATTGATAAACATTCACCTGTTAGAACTGTTGAGGCTCCATGGATCGATGAGGAATTGAACAACTGTATGGTTGAAAGAGATGGGGGCAAAAGGAGTGGCTAATAAGTCTGGCTGCACATCTGACTTACTGCAAAATGAGAAATGATGTCACTAAACTCAACAACAAGAAGAAGAAACTGTGTTTTGAAGCCAAGATCAAAGATATAAAGAATGTTGTAAAAAACTTTTGAGTACATTAAATTAAATTATGGACAGAAAGACAAATTCAACTCCATCTTTCATCGAATCAGATGGCTTATTCGTCACAAAACCATCTGATGTTGCCAATCATTTTAATGATTACTTCATAGGCAAAGTGGGCAAACTTAGGCAGGAAATGCCAACAACGAACAGTGAGCCATCGTACTAATGTACAAGAAAACAAATAATGAAAGAACAGCATTGCAAGTTTTAATTTTGTAAAGTTAGTTTGGGAGAGGTGGGAAAATTATTGTTAACGATCAATAATGACAGACCTCCTGGCATTGACAACTTAGATGGAAAGCTACTGAGGATGGTAGCTGACTCTATAGCCACTCCTATCTGTCATATCTTTAATCTGAGACGAGAGGGAAGTCTTTGTCCTCAGGCCTGGAGGGAAGCCAAAGTCATTCCACTACACAAGAGTGGTAAAGCAGCCTTTACTTGGTCTAACAGCAGACCTATAAGCTTGCTGCCAGCTCTTATCAAACTGTTGGAAAAACAAATTGTGTTTGACCAAATACAATGCTATTTTTTTTATTACCTTAATTTAACCAGGTAGGCTAGTTGAGAACAAGTTCTCATTTACAACTGCGACCTGGCCAAGATAAAGTAAAGCAATGCGACACAAACAACAACACAGAGTTACACATGGATTAAACAAACATACAGTCAATAACACAATAGAAAAATAACTATAAGCATGCTGAAAGTCTGCTGTTCATTTGTTTACAGAGAAATAGTGGCAGGTAGCCTAGTGGTTAGAGTGTAGAGGTGGCAGGTAGCCTTGTGGTTAGAGCGTTGGGCTAGTACCCGAAAGGTTGTGAGATCAAATCCCTGAGCTGACAAGGTAAAAATCTGTCGTTCTGCCCCTGAACAAGGCAGTTAACCCACTGTTCCTAGGCCGTCATTGTAAATAAGAATTTGTTCTTAAACTGACTTGCCTAGTTAATAAATAGAGAAGGGCACTTAACATGTACTGCACTGACACAAATGACTGATGATTGGTTGAAATAATTGATAATAAGAAGATTGTGGGAGTTGTACTGTTACATTTCAGTGCAGCCTTTTATATTATTGACCATAACCTATGTTGTTGAAAACACTTACAGTATGTGTTATGCATTTTCAACCTCTGCCATATTGTGGATTCAGAGCTATGTATCTAATATAACTCAAAGGGTTTTCTTTAATAGAAGCTTCTCTAATGTCAAACATTTAAAGTGTGGTGTACCGCAGGGCAGCTCTCTAGGCCCTCTACTCTATTTTTACCAATGACCTGCCACTGGCATTAAACAAAGCCTGTGTGTCCATGTATGCTGATGATTCAACCAGATACACATCAGCAACCACAGCTAACCCAGGTGGTGAGGGTAGGTAACAACATCTCCACCCCGCTGATCCTCAACACTGGGGCCCCACAAGGGTGCGTTCTGAGCCCTCTCCTGTACTCCCTGTTCACCCACGACTGCGTGGCCATGCACGCCTCCAACTCAATCATCAAGTTTGCGGATGACACTACAGTGGTAGGCTTGATCACCAACAACGACGAGACGGCCTACAGGGAGGAGGTGAGGGCCCTCGGAGTGTGGTGTCAGGAAAATAACCTCATACTCAACGTCAACAAAACAAAGGAGATGATTGTGGACTTCAGGAAACAGCAGAGGGAGCACCCCCCTATCCACATCGACGGGTCAGTAGTGGAGAAGGTGGAAAGTTTTAAGTTCCTCGGTGTACACATCACGGACAAACTGAACTGGTCCACCCACACAGACAGCGTTGTGAAGAAGGCGCAGCAGCGCCTCTTCAACCTCAGGAGGCTGAAGAAATTCGGCTTGTCACCAAAAGCACTCACAAACTTCTACAGATGCACAATCGAGAGCATCCTGTCGGGCTGTATCACCGCCTGGTACGGCAACTGCTCCGCCCACAACCGTAAGGCTCTCCAGAGGGTAGTGAGGTCTGCAGAACGCATCACCAGGGGCAAACTACCTGCCCTCCAGGACACCTACACCACCCGATGTCACAGGAAGGCCATAAAGATCATCAAGGACAACAACCACCCAAGCCACTGCCTGTTCACCCCGCTATCATCCAGAAGGCGAGGTCAGTACAGGTGCATCAAAGCAGGGACCGAGAGACTGAAAAACAGCTTCTATCTCAAGGCCATCAGACTGTTAAACAGCCACCACTAACATTTAGCGGCCGCTGCCAACATACTGACTCAACTCCAGCCACTTTAAAAATGGGAACTGATGGAAATTATGTAAAAATGTACCACTAGCCACTTTAAGCAATGCCACTTAATACAATGTTTACATACCCTACATTACCCATCTCATATGTATATATACTGTACTCTATATCATCTACTGCATCTTGCCATCTTTATGCAATACATGTACCACTAGCCACTTTAAACTATGCCACTTTATGTTTACATACCCTACAGTACTCATCTCATATGTATATACCGTACTCTATACCATCTACTGCATCTGCCATGCCGTTCTGTACCACCACTCATCCATATATCTTTATGTACATATTCTTTATCCCTTTACACTTGTGTGTGTGTGTAAGGTAGTAGTGTGGAATTGTTAGGTTAGATTACTGTTGGTTATTACTGCATTGTCGGAACTAGAAGCACAAGCATTTCGCTACACTCGCATTAACATCTGCTAACCATGTGTATGTGACTAATAAATTTGATTTGATTTGATTTAATGAAGTCACTGAAACCCTTAACAAAGAGTTGCAGTCTGTTTTGGAATGAGTGGCCAGTAATAAACTGGTCCTCAACATCTCTAAAACTAAGAGAATTGTATTTGGTACAAATCATTCCTTAAGTTTAGACCTCAGTTGAATCTGGTAATGAATGGTGTGGCTGTTAAACAAGTTGAGGAGACTAAATTACTTGGCGTTACCTTAGATTGTAAACTGTCATGGTCAAAACATATAGATTCAATGGTTGTAAAGATGTCTGTAATAAATAGATGCTCTGCTTTTTTGACATCACACTCCACAAAGCAAGTCCTGCAGGCTCTAGTTTTATCTAATCTTGATTATTGTCCAGTCGTGTGGTCAAGCGCTGCAAAGAAAGACCTAGTTAAGCTGCAGCTGGCTCAGAACAGAGCAATATGTCTTGCTCTTCATTTTAATCAGAGGGATAATATCAATGCTATGCATGCCAGTCTCTCTTGGCTAAGAGTTGAGAAAAGACTGACAGCGTCACTTTTCCAAATTGTTTGCATAGTCAACTTACACACAGCACTTATCCCATCCAGACATGCCAACAGGGGTATTTTCACAGTACCCAGGTCCAGAACAAATTCAAGGAAACATACAGAATAGGTTGAGATCATTTCGGCCCCAAGACCTCTAATCATTCGCTTTACCAGATAAAACTGCGAGACTTCGAGCGCCAGCTATCCTGAGGGAAACTTCGGAGGGAACCAGCTACTAGATGGTTCGATTAGTCTTTCGCCCCTATACCCAGGTCGGACGACCGATTTGCACGTCAGGACCGCTACGGACCTCCACCAGAGTTTCCTTCGCCCTGCCCAGGCATAGTTCACCATCTTTCGGGTCCTATCGCACTCACTCACGCTCCACCTCCCCGACAGAGCGGGAGAGACGAGCCGGTGGTGCTGCAGGCCCGGGATCCCACCTCAGCCAGCACACGCCTGCCCTCACTTTCATTGCGGGTGTGTTCGGAGAAAACCCTCTGACTTGCGTGCGCGTTAGACTCCTTGATCTGTGTTTCAAGACGGTTCGGGTGGGTTGCCGACATCGCCGCTGACCCCTGGTGCCAGTTCACGTGAGCCGATCCCTGCCCTGGCGACGCAACGTGGTTGGGTGCGCACAGAAGACTGTCCGACCCGGTTGACAGTCGCACAGAGGGCATGGGACCCCGTGCCCCCCAGCAGGGGTACATTTTATTTTTTATTTTTTTATTTTACCGTTATTTTACCAGGTAAGTTGACTGAGAACACGTTCTCATTTGCAGCAACGACCTGGGGAATAGTTACAGGGGAGAGGAGGGGGATGAATGAGCCAATTGTAAACTGGGGATTAATTAGGTGACCGTGATGGTTGAGGGCCAGATTGGGAATTTAGCCAGGACACCGGGGTTAACACCCCTACTCTTACGATAAGTGCCATGGGATCTTTAATGACCTCAGAGAGTCAGGACACCCGTTTAACGTCCCATCCGAAAGACGGCACCCTACACAGAGCAGTGTCCCCAATCACTGCCCTGGGGCATTGGGATCTTT
>NC_092112.1:6077635-6130135 GCF_045679555.1 Salvelinus alpinus | reverse complement strand
ACTGGCTAACTAGCAAGAAACCTAGCTACTAGCTAACTAGCAAGAAACCTAGCTACTAGCAAACTAGTAATAAACCTAGCTACTGGCTAACTAGCAAGAAACCTAGCTACTAGGTAACTAGCAAGAAACCTAGCTACTAGCTAACTAGTAATACACCTAGCTACTGGCTAACTAGCAAGAAACCTAGCTACTAGCTAACTAGCAAGAAACCTAGCTACTACAACTCCTTCAACAGAATACTGCTCGTTTTGTAGAAATTATTGGTCAAATACCAATCAGATTAAAGTAATTGTTTATTTCACAGTCTTTATTTTAGCTGAACAGCCTGACCTTTCCCGATATAACTCACAGGATATCATAGTAGCCAATGTTTGTGGTAGACATGATACCCGGATTTACAGCTGCTAGTGGAAGCACTCAGGTTAGCATGTGGCTAGCTATAGTTACCAACAGAGTTTTGGCTTTTTTTTTGTTTATCTAACTAGGCAAGTAAGTTATGAACAAATTATTATTTACAATGCCGGCCTACTCCGGCCAAGCCCTAACGACGCTGGGCCAATTGTGCGCCGCCCTATGGGAATCCCAATCACGGCCAGTTGTGATACAGCCTAGAATCAAACCAGGTCTGTAGTGTTGCTTCTTACACTGCGATGCAGTGCCTTAGACCGCTGCGCCACTCAGGAGCCCTAAATCTGCTTACCACTAGTAGGATTTTAGCACAGCCCTTTTTCCACCCTGCTGGCTTACCTCTACGTTGTATTTATTATGGATCCCCATTAGCAGCTACTCTTCCTGGGGTTTATTATGGATCCCCATTAGCAGCTACTCTTCCTGGGGTTTATAATGGATCCCCATTAGCAGCTACTCTTCCTGGGGTTTATTATGGATCCCCATTAGCAGCTACTCTTCCTGGGGTTTATAATGGGTCCCCATTAGCAGCTACTCTTCCTGGGGTTTATAAAGGATCCCCATTAGCAGCTACTCTTCCTGGGGTTTATTATGGGTCCCCATTAGCAGCTACTCTTCCTGGGGTTTATTATGGATCCCCATTAGCAGCTACTCTTCCTGGGGTTTATAATGGATCCCCATTAGCAGCTACTCTTCCTGGGGTTTATTATGGATCCCCATTAGCAGCTACTCTTCCTGGGGTTTATTATGGATCCCCACTAGCAGCTACTCTTCCTGGGGTTTATTATGGGTCCCCATTAGCAGCTACTCTTCCTGGGGTTTAAAATGCGTCCCCATTAGCAGCTACTCTTCCTGGGGTTTATTATGGATCCCCATTAGCAGCTACTCTTCCTGGGGTTTATTATGGATCCCCACTAGCAGCTACTCTTCCTGGGGTTTATTATGGGTCCCCATTAGCAGCTACTCTTCCTGGGGTTTAAAATGGGTCCCCATTAGCAGCTACTCTTCCTGGGGTTTATTATGGATCCCCATTAGCAGCTACACTTCCTGGGGTTTATTATGGGTCGCCATTAGCAGCTACTCTTCCTGGGGTTTATTATGGGTCCCCATTATGGGTCCCCCAGCTCTTTGTTGTGTTTCAGCGATTTCAACTGCTGTAGTAGCTGACGTGTATATTGTTGGACTCAATCACCTCTGTCATTACCTCCCTTATATCTGTCTGTTCCCCCACTCTGATCCCCGCTTCAGCACTGATTGTCGTATGTCCTTGTATACCCGTGTGCCTACGTTGTTCCTGTCTTGTTCCATGTCTGTTCAGATGAAATGTTTGACTCCCTGTACCTGCTTGTCTACTCCAGCGTCGGTCCTTACACTTCCATTAAAGGACACCGTCCATTGTCCTTCCCTATATGCGTGCTGACAGTCCGTTGTTCATTTATTTCGAGTGAAATAGCATTTTATCTGATCAGGGGTTAAGGTCTTACCTTGTATCTGGTTATTGTTTTTCTTTTTCCTATTGCCATAAAAATAAAAAAAAATCCCACGTTAATTATATATCCTGAGATTTTTGACTATTCCCTAAATATTTTTAGCAAAAGGGGCATTGAGATTTCAATATTGGTCAGGTATATCAAGATATCATCTGCAAATAAGTTTAGTTTATATTCATGTTTACCAATACTGACACCTGTTACGTTTGGGTCCTGTCTAATTCTTGTTGCAAGCAGTTCAATTGCCAGTGCAAACAGGAGGGGGAGAGAGGACATCCCTGTCTTGTTCCCCTTTCTAAAGTAATTTCATGCAATAATGTATTATTTGGGTATATGTTAGATTAAATGGGCTGGTTGCCTCTTTATGTCCTCTAAATGTAGCTAATACCATTCTCACTGGTTTATTCCAGGATTATTACTGATTACTAATATTAAAATATTTCAGTAATCCTAAAAAGCAAAATATTAGTTATCAATTCACATCAATGATAATCAAATATAGATAGAATTGATACATATGAATATATAGACATTTTACAATTTTTGTACTGTCTTGGAGGCACCTGGTGTACCCGGTACCTGTCAAACATGAGCCTATCACAACCTGTCAAACATGAACCTATCACAATAATTAAAATAAAAGGTCCAGGAAACTGTAGGATATTACACCACTGTGAATCATTACACCACTGTGAAATATTACACCACTGTGAATCATTACACCACTATGAATCGTTACAACAATATGAATCATTACACCACTATGAATAATTACACAAATGTGAATCATTATACCACTATGAATCATTACAGCAATATGAATCATTACACCACTACGAATCATTACACCACTATGAATCATTACACCACTATGAATCATTACACCTATATATATCATTACACCACTATGAATCATTACACCACTGTGAATCATTATACCACTATGAATCATTACAGCAATATGAATCATTACACCACTATGAATCATTACACTACTGTGAATCATTACACCAATGTGAATCATTATACCACTATGAATCATTACAGCAATATGAATCATTACACCACTACGAATCAGTACACCACTATGAATCATTACACCACTATGAATCATTACACCAATATGAATCATTAACCCACTATGAATCATTACACCACTGTGAATCATTATACCACTATGAATCATTACAGCAATATGAATCATTACACCACTACGAATCATTACACCACTACGAATCATTACACCACTATGAATAATTATGTCACTATGAATCATTACACCACTACGAATCATTACACCACTGTGAATCATTACACCACTATGAATCATTACACCACTACGAATCAGTACACCACTATGAATCATTACACCACTATGAATCATTACACCAATATGAATCATTAACCCACTATGAATCATTACACCACTGTGAATCATTATACCACTATGAATCATTACAGCAATATGAATCATTACACCACTACGAATCATTACACCACTACGAATCATTACACCACTATGAATAATTATGTCACTATGAATCATTACACCACTACGAATCATTACACCACTGTGAATCATTACACCACTATGAATCATTACACCACTATGAATCATTACACCACTATGAATCATTACACCACTATGAATCATTACACCACTATGAATCATTACCGCATGTCAGAAGCATGAAAAATAAGTCAATGGACTTGAAAACGGGTGGTATAGCATACGCTCCAAAATGGGATGTGGTTTGACAAGAACCCTGACATTTTGACAAGGCAGAGATGAGTGTCAAACAGAGATGAGTGTCTGAAAAAGAGACGAGTGTCTGAAACAGAGACGAGTGTCTGAAACAGAGACGAGTGTCTGAAACAGAGATGAGTGTCAAACAGAGATGAGTGTCAAACAGAGATGAGTGTCAAACAGAGATGAGTGTCTGAAACAGAGATGAGTGTCAAACAGAGATGAGTGTCAAACAGAGACGAGTGTCTGAAACAGAGACGAGTGTCTGAAACAGAGACGAGTGTCTGAAACAGAGATGAGTGTCAAACAGAGATGAGTGTCTGAAACAGAGATGAGTGTCTGAAACAGAGACGAGTGTCTGAAACAGAGACGAGTGTCTGAAACAGAGACGAGTGTCAAACAGAGACGAGTGTCTGAAACAGAGAAGAGTGTCAAACAGAGATGAGTGTCAAACAGAGATGAGTGTCTGAAACAGAGACGAGTGTCTGAAACAGAGATGAGTGTCTGAAACAGAGATGAGTGTCTGAAACAGAGATGAGTGTCTGAAACAGAGATGAGTGTCTGAAACAGAGATGAGTGTCAAACAGAGATGAGTGTCAAACAGAGACGAGTGTCAAACAGAGATGAGTGTCTGAAACAGAGATGAGTGTCAAACAGAGATGAGTGTCAAACAGAGATGAGTGTCTGAAACAGAGACGAGTGTCTGAAACAGAGATGAGTGTCAAACAGAGATGAGTGTCTGAAACAGAGATGAGTGTCTGAAACAGAGATGAGTGTCTGAAACAGAGATGAGTGTCTGAAACAGAGATGAGTTTCAAACAGAGATGAGTGTCAAACAGAGATGAGTGTCAAACAGAGATGAGCGTCTGAAACAGAGACGAGTGTCTGAAACAGAGATGAGTGTCAAACAGAGATGAGTGTCAAACAGAGATGAGTGTCAAACAGAGATGAGTGTCAAACAGAGATGAGCGTCTGAAACAGAGACGAGTGTCTGAAACAGAGACGAGTGTCTGAACAGAGATGAGTGTCTGAAACAGAGATGAGTGTCAAACAGAGATGAGTGTCAAACAGAGACGAGTGTCTGAAACAGAGATGAGTGTCAAACAGAGATGAGTGTCAAACAGAGACGAGTGTCTGAAACAGAGATGAGTGTCAAACAGAGATGAGTGTCTGAAACAGAGATGAGTGTCTGAAACAGAGATGAGTGTCAAACAGAGACGAGTGTCTGAAACAGAGACGAGTGTCTGAAACAGAGACGAGTGTCAAACAGAGACGAGTGTCTGAAACAGAGACGAGTGTCTGAAACAGAGATGAGTGTCAAACAGAGATGAGTGTCAAACAGAGATGAGTGTCTGAAACAGAGATGAGTGTCAAACAGAGATGAGTGTCAAACAGAGACGAGTGTCTGAAACAGAGATGAGTGTCAAACAGAGATGAGTGTCAAACAGAGACGAGTGTCTGAAACAGAGATGAGTGTAAACAGAGATGAGTGTCAAACAGAGATGAGTGTCAAACAGAGATGAGTGTCAAACAGAGATGAGTGTCTGAAACAGAGATGAGTGTCAAACAGAGATGAGTGTCAAACAGAGACGAGTGTCTGAAACAGAGACGAGTGTCTGAAACAGAGACGAGTGTCTGAAACAGAGATGAGTGTCAAACAGAGATGAGTGTCTGAAACAGAGATGAGTGTCTGAAACAGAGACGAGTGTCTGAAACAGAGACGAGTGTCTGAAACAGAGACGAGTGTCTGAAACAGAGACGAGTGTCAAACAGAGACGAGTGTCTGAAACAGAGAAGAGTGTCAAACAGAGATGAGTGTCAAACAGAGATGAGTGTCTGAAACAGAGACGAGTGTCTGAAACAGAGATGAGTGTCAAACAGAGATGAGTGTCTGAAACAGAGATGAGTGTCTGAAACAGAGATGAGTGTCTGAAACAGAGATGAGTGTCAAACAGAGATGAGTGTCAAACAGAGATGAGTGTCTGAAACAGAGATGAGTGTCAAACAGAGACGAGTGTCAAACAGAGATGAGTGTCTGAAACAGAGATGAGTGTCAAACAGAGATGAGTGTCAAACAGAGATGAGTGTCTGAAACAGAGACGAGTGTCTGAAACAGAGATGAGTGTCAAACAGAGATGAGTGTCTGAAACAGAGATGAGTGTCTGAAACAGAGATGAGTGTCTGAAACAGAGATGAGTGTCTGAAACAGAGATGAGTGTCAAACAGAGACGAGTGTCTGAAACAGAGACGAGTGTCAAACAGAGACGAGTGTCTGAAACAGAGATGAGTGTCTGAAACAGAGATGAGTGTCAAACAGAGATGAGTGTCAAACAGAGATGAGTGTCAAACAGAGATGAGTGTCAAACAGAGATGAGTGTCTGAAACAGAGACGAGTGTCTGAAACAGAGACGAGTGTCTGAACAGAGATGAGTGTCTGAAACAGAGATGAGTGTCAAACAGAGATGAGTGTCAAACAGAGACGAGTGTCTGAAACAGAGATGAGTGTCAAACAGAGATGAGTGTCTGAAACAGAGATGAGTGTCAAACAGAGATGAGTGTCTGAAACAGAGATGAGTGTCTGAAACAGAGATGAGTGTCAAACAGAGACGAGTGTCTGAAACAGAGACGAGTGTCTGAAACAGAGACGAGTGTCAAACAGAGACGAGTGTCTGAAACAGAGACGAGTGTCTGAAACAGAGATGAGTGTCAAACAGAGATGAGTGTCAAACAGAGATGAGTGTCTGAAACAGAGATGAGTGTCAAACAGAGATGAGTGTCAAACAGAGACGAGTGTCTGAAACAGAGATGAGTGTCAAACAGAGATGAGTGTCAAACAGAGACGAGTGTCTGAAACAGAGATGAGTGTAAACAGAGATGAGTGTCAAACAGAGACGAGTGTCTGAAACAGAGATGAGTGTCTGAAACAGAGACGAGTGTCTGAACAGAGATGAGTGTCAAACAGAGATGAGTGTCAAACAGAGACGAGTGTCTGAAACAGAAACGAGTGTCTGAAACAGAGACGAGTGTCTGAACAGAGACGAGTGTCAAACAGAGATGAGTGTCTGAAACAGAGATGAGTGTCAAACAGAGATGAGTGTCTGAATCAGAGATGAGTGTCTGAATCCGAGATGAGTGTCTGAATCAGAGATGAGTGTCAAACAGAGATGAGTGTCAAACAGAGACGAGTGTCTGAAACAGAGATGAGTGTCAAACAGAGATGAGTGTCTGAATCAGAGATGAGTGTCTGAATCAGAGATGAGTGTCTGAAACAGAGACGAGTGTCAAACAGAGACGAGTGTCTGAAACAGAGATGAGTGTCAAACAGAGATGAGTGTCAAACAGAGATGAGTGTCTGAAACAGAGATGAGTGTCTGAAACAGAGACGAGTGTCTGAAACAGAGATGAGTGTCTGAAACAGAGACGAGTGTCTGAACAGAGATGAGTGTCAAACAGAGATGAGTGTCTGAAACAGAGACGAGTGTCTGAAACAGAGACGAGTGTCTAAACAGAGATGAGTGTCAAACAGAGATGAGTGTCTGAAACAGAGATGAGTGTCTGAAACAGAGACGAGTGTCTGAAACAGAGACGAGTGTCTGAAACAGAGATGAGTGTCAAACAGAGATGAGTGTCTGAAACAGAGATGAGTGTCTGAATCAGAGATGAGTGTCTGAAACAGAGATGAGTGTCTGAAACAGAGACGGGTGTCTGAAACAGAGATGAGTGAGAACCGCTGTGGAGGCATTACTTCTGCCCTGAAAACAATCAACAATGTCATGACGCTTGGTGCTGTTTCGACTCTTTCCATTTCACCACTGTTTGGAGGCTGTTGCAAGTGGAGGAACATGGCCTGGTAGCCAAGTGAAGGATCCCTTTGAAATGTTTCTTTGACAATCAGATGAAAACATTACGACTAGTTGTGTTTATGCCACATTAAAAGGTAACACATTTTATAAGTTCAATGACAAATGACTAGGCCCACAGAGATGCTATTGAATTAATAGGCGATTGTAAATTTAATGATATGACTATGCCCCAGGGCCGGCCGCCCATTAGGCAGGATTAGGCAGCCACATAGAGCTGAAGTTTGACCAGGGAGAAATCTTCTGAGCTAAACTGACCAAGATGTACCTTCAAGAAAAAAAACACCTCACATTATTCTGCCCAAAAACAATGATAACTTCTCTCACCCAGTGGCTTCACGGCAGGGATGTAAAATATGCAGCTTGTCCACGCCCAGCGAGCCTCTCCAGGGTGCTGCTGGAGAGACGCAGCTTGTCAAACACCCAGTGCGCCTCTCCAGGGTGCTGCTGGAGAGACGCAGCTTGTCAAACACCCAGCGCGCCTCTCCAGGGTGCTGCTGGAGAGACGCAGCTTGTCAAACGCCCAGTGCGCCTCTCCAGGGTGCTGCTGGAGAGACGCAGCTTGTCCACGCCCAGCGACCCTCACCAGGGTGCTGCTGGAGAGACGCAGCTTGTCCACGCCCAGCGCCCCTTTCCAGAGTGCTGCTGGAGAGACACACCTTGTCCATGCCCAGCGCCCCTCTCCAGGGTGCTGCTGGAGAGACACACCTTGTCCACGCACAGCGAGCCTCACCAGGGTGCTGCTGGAGAGACGCAGCTTGTCCACGCCCAGAGCGCCTCTCCAGGGTGCTGCTGGAGAGACACAGCTTGTCCACGCCCAGCGCCCCTCTCCAGGGTGCTGCTGGAGAGACGCAGCTTGTCCACGCCCAGCGCCCCTCTCCAGGGTGCTGCTGGAGAGACGCAGCTTGTCCACACCCAGCGCCCCTTTCCAGAGTGCTGCTGGAGAGACACACCTTGTCCACGCCCAGCGCCCCTCTCCAGGGTGCTGCTGGAGAGACACACCTTGCCCACGCCCATCGCGCCTACCCAGGGTGCTGCTGGAGAGACACACCTTGTCAAACGCCCAGCGAGCCTCCCTAGGGTGCTGCTGGAGAGACACACCTTGTCCACGCCCATCGCGCCTACCCAGGGTGCTGCTGGAGAGACACACCTTGTCAAACGCCCATCGCGCCTACCCAGGGTGCTGCTGGAGAGACGCAGCGCTGCGGCGCTCCACAAACGCAGCATAACATTTATTTAACAGACGTTATGTAGCCTACGGTAGAAAAATAAGTACTCTATTACGTTTGTCTGTAGCCCATAAACTGGAGACCAAATGTATTACAATGTCATGAGACAGACTTTTAAATCATTAACGTATTAATGAGGAGAGAGAGTGCGGGAGGAAATCAACTAAAAAGGCAAAGCGGGCATCATCTTGGGAGCGACTGTGGCGTAATCACACAGACGTGGACAGCAAATGGTGCTGAAAGTAATTCATTTCAACAATTGTCTTCTTTTTTAATTTGCCTTCACTACAACAAGAGGGCATTGTTGGATCCTATTTCTTCCTTATATAAAACAAAAAAATAAGATTTTTGACAGAAGCAATCATTCTATCCATAGATTTATCAGTATAGTCCAATCCTCCAATACCGTCACCATTCACTCCTTAAATACCTCCGTGTCCAGGAAGGGCTTGGTGGATTTGAATAACACCAGGGCTCAAATTGAGTAAGGGTATGCCTTACCTTTTGTAAAAAAAAAAAAGGGCAAAAAGGATACCCATTGTTAGCTTTATATTTTGAAATAAATATATAAAAATTATCCAGATGAATAACAATCTTTAAAATCTTTAAAATGCCCCTATAAGACGTGACTGATGCATATGAGGATATGTTGATTCCTCTCCGTGATCTGCTGAAGCTGAGCTGCGGCCTTCGAGGAGACAAAAATGTGCCTTTGCTATTCTGTCCCTATTAATTACGTGGGTCGAGTCTCTCGTCTGGGTGCAAAGGTCACTTTAGAAAGTGCCACGCTTAGATTAAATAAGGATGTGTAATATTTATTTGCAAACAGCCACCATTTGGTTGCAGACAAGACACCGTGGTTTGACATTGGAGAAGGGTAGAAGGCCTATTTCTCTGTCTAACCTGAAACGGCTACTTTTATTATACATTTTTCTTTGCAGATTTTTTCAGAGCAACATTTTCTCTTGATTGTAATTTGTTTTTCCACAATCAATGCACAAATAAATATCACAAACTAATTTAACAGAGACAGTGGTGATTTTATATATTATTTTATTTTTGTAATCTGGTTGAAAATATGAGGATATGGTATAGACATTAACCTCCCTATTAAACGGATTATATAACCTACTAACCAGGTGTGTTAAACATGCTGTTTCATTTGTAGCATAGGCATATGAATGGGCTGCTATTGTGTTCTTTTCTGCCGACTATTAGCTGAGGAAAGAATTGGCCCAAGGCCAAACCTATAGCGGATCCCTGCTGTACATACACTGTTCTAGTTTAGCAGGGAAAGGAGGGGTGTGGCAATTTTTTGTCTCGCCTGGGGCGCCAGAACGTCCAGAATGTAAATTTTTGGGTTCACATGCTTGCAAACATGTGCCTTTGCTATTCCGGGAAGAAATGTACTTTCACCCCTGGATATAGACAATAACCTCTTTAATAATATAGAGGTATAGCTATAGAGATATAGACAATAACCTCTTTAATAATATAGAGGTATAGATATAGAGACATAGACACTGACCCCCTTACTAATATAGAGGTATAAATATAGAGATATAGACACTGACGTCTTTAATAACATAGAGGTATAGCTATAGAGATATAGACAATAACCTCTTTAATAATATAGAGGTATAGATATAGAGACATAGACACTGACCCCCTTACTAATATAGAGGTATAAATATAGAGATATAGACACTGACGTCTTTAATAACATAGAGGTAGATATATAGAGATATAGACAATAACCTCTTTAATAATGTAGAGGTAGATATATAGAGATGTAGACAATAAACCCTTTAATAATATAGAGGTATAGATATAGAGATATAGACAATAGCCTCTTTAATAATGTAGAGGTATAGATATAGAGATATAGACAATAACCTCTTTACTAATGTAGAGGTAGATATATAGAGATATAGACAATAGCCTCTTTAATAATATAGAGGTAGATATATAGAGATGTAGACAATAACCTCTTTCATAATATAGAGGTATAGATATAGAGATATAGACACTGACCTCTTTACTAATGTAGAAGTATAGATATAGAGATGTAGACAATAACCCCTTTAATAATATAGAGGTATAGATATAGAGATATAGACAATAACCTCTTTAATAATATAGAGGTAGATATATAGAGATATAGACAATAACCCATTTAATAATGTAGAGGTATAGATATAGAGACATAGACACTGACCTCTTTACTAATGATGAGGTATAGATATAGAGCTATAGACACCGACCTCTTTAATAATATAGAGGTATAGATATAGGGATATAGACAATAACCTATTTAATAATGTAGAGGTAGATATATAGAGATATAGACAATAATCTCTTTAATAATATAGAGGTATAGATATAGAGACATAGACACTGGCATCTTTACTAATATAGAGGTATAGATATAGATACATAGACACTGACCCCTTACTAATATAGAGGTATAGATATAGCGATATAGACACTGACCTCTTTACTAATGTAGAGGTAGATATATAGAGATATAGACAATAGCCTCTTTAATAATATAGAGGTAGATATATAGAGATGTAGACAATAACCTCTTTAATAATATAGAGGTATAGATATAGAGATATAGACACTGACCTATTTACTAATGTAGAAGTATAGATATAGAGATGTAGACAATAACCCCTTTAATAATATAGAGGTATAGATATAGAGATATAGACAATAACCTCTTTAATAATATAGAGGTAGATATATAGAGATATAGACAATAACCCATTTAATAATGTAGAGGTATAGATATAGAGACATAGACACTGACCTCTTTACTAATGTAGAGGTATAGATATAGAGCTATAGACACCGACCTCTTTAATAATATAGAGGTATAGATATAGGGATATAGACAATAACCTATTTAATAATGTAGAGGTAGATATATAGAGATATAGACAATAATCTCTTTAATAATATAGAGGTATAGATATAGAGACATAGACACTGGCATCTTTACTAATATAGAGGTATAGATATAGATACATAGACACTGACCCCCTTACTAATATAGAGGTATAGATATAGCGATATAGACACTGACCTCTTTGCTATTATAGAGGTATAGATATAGATACATAGACACTGACCCCCTTACTAATATAGAGGTATAGATATAGCAATATAGACACTGACCTCTTTACTAATATAGAGGTATAGATATATATATATATATAGAAACTGACATCTTTAATACAACAGAGGCATAGATATAGAGACATAGACACTGCCCTCTTTACTAATATAGAGGTATAGATATAGAGATATAGAAACTGACCTCTTTAATAATATAGAGGTATAGATATAGAGATATAGACACTAACCTCTTTGCTAATATAGAGGTATAGATATAGAGATATAGAAACTGACCTCTTTAATAATATAGAGGTATAGATATATAGACACTGACCTCTTTTATAATATAGAGGTATTAGATACAGAAATATAGACACTGAGTTCAGGTATTTAACTAGAAAAAGACCCGTCAAGAGGTCAGTACGGTGTACGGTTAGAAACGTTGGCGTTAGAAACCTTTTTCCGGAGGCGGACGTGTCAAGACGTCAGCAGGAAGCAGTCAGTGTGTACACATAACACAAGAACACAATACTTCAATACAAAACATTTAAAAACAATCACAATGTTCAATTATATTGTCTTCTATCAAAGTTTTAAACTCAGACAGAGACACCTTCTCCTCAGGTTTGAAAGTCTTTTGTAGTTTGTTCCAAGACCAAGGAGCATTGTAAGAGAACGATTGATTCCCCATTTCAGTCATCGCCCTAGGAACTGTGAATAAGAGCACTGACTGAGCGGAGGCTGTAGGATTGTGATGTTGTTAGTGAGTAGGAAAGATACGTTATGTACGAAGGAGTTCAAGCACTGCCTTGTACACAAATATGTACCAGTGTGTTCTGGAAGGAAGGAGGGCCACTTCACCATGCTGTATGGTTCGCAGTGATGGGTGAATGGTCTTGCATTAGTTATGACCCCCAAGTGCACTGTGATTCACCAGGTCCAGCACCTTGAGGTTAAGGCTACTGACTGACTTTATTGTCCCCATCGGGAAATGTTGTTGCAGTGTCATGTACACCTTTAAAGTGGCGTTTAAATACAAAACAAATTGACAATACAACTTTCAGAAAAGTTACATGCCAATAAATAAAAATAAATAAAAAAAGAAAGAAAGAAAGAAATACAACTTTTTTTTTTAAAGACTAGCCTGCTGGCCTTACGGAGTCGATAGGAACATGAGGCAGAGCTATTTAGGAGGGATATCACACCTGGCACAAATGATTGTCTAGTTCTGTTTTTCCTGCTGAGGGGTGCCCTATACCTGCGCCCAGAGGGGAACAGAGGCATGGACATACTAGCAGAGGCATGGACATACTAGCAGAGCCATGGAAATACTGTCACCATGATCCAACACAGATCAGAAATAATGTCACCATGATCCAACACAGATCAGAAATAATGTCACCATGATCCAACACAGATCAGAAAAAATTTCATCATGATCCAACACAGATCAGAAAAAATGTCACCATTATCCAACACAGATTAAAACCCAATTTCAAATTCAGTTTGAAACGGTCTGCATTCTACAAAGGTCAGGCCAAAATAACATAGATATAGAGATATAGATACTGATCTAGGTATTATAGACACTGACCACGTCCGCTGCGGCCTACGAAGCGAAGGTCATTGAAGCGAGCCACCTGGTTCTTCAGCACCCCAGATGCGTTCCGCAGTTCCGCCGAGTAGTTCTCATCGTTCCCTGCCATCACCGTGACGACCGTCCCATCAGTCACCTCTCCCAATGCCACAACCTGGGAAGGATGAGGAGGAGGAGGAGGAGGAAGAAAGGATTGATGAAGAGAGTGAAAGAGGAGAGAGGAGGAGGAGAACGGACTCAAATCAACTTCAGACCTAATTTTGTGAAATTCCTTGCAGGTTTTCCTGTATTGTTCAACCCTATTCAAACCAGCTCAGCCATTTGATCATTCCTGACACTATTAAATGGGTGAACCATACATACAGAACTGTTTCAGGACCCAGATAAAATGGAATTCAAACTAGAATTAATTTCTTCTCAATGCATTTCCTATCATTCTGTATGTAAATCCAAGACACTCCATTCAGTTGGATGTGTTACATTTCATATGCTATTTATTTTACCTTTATTTAACTAGGCAAGTCAGTTAAGAACACATTCGTTCTTTTCAATGACAGCCTAGGAACAGTGGGTTAACTGCCTTGTTCAGGGGCAGAACGACAGATTGTTTCCTTGTCATCTCGATGATTCAATCTAGCAACCTTTCGCTTACTAGTCCAAACGCTCTAACCACTAGGCTACCTGCCGCCCCCCTCTAACCACTAGGCTACCTACCGGTATGTGTGGATGTCCATCATTCATCATTCATTCGTATGATATGTTACAAATTACAATTTGTTGTGGCTAACGCTAGCTAGCTAGCTAGGTGGATAACGCTAGCTAGGTGGCTAACGCTAGCTAGGTGGCTAACGCTAGCTAGGTGGCTAACGCTAACATTAGCTAACTGGCTAACTGTAGCTCTAGGGGTTAGGGTTAAGATTAGTACTTAGCTAAAAGGGTTAAGGTTAGGGTTAGAGGAAGTGGAAGGGTTAGCTAATATGCTAAGTAGTTTAAAAGTAGATCAAAAGTAGTAAGCAGTTGCTAAGTTGATAAAATGGTAAAGTTGTCAATAATGAGATTTGGACATGCAACCATTGGGTTGCAAGACATTCCTGTTTTATGGCTTTAATAAACTAACAGGCAGAGGGTTGCGTTCACTATGCTACAATGTATGGTAATGTTATTAAAATGTGTAACCGCCTTAATTTTGCTGGACACCAGGAAGAGTAGCTGCTGCCTTGGCAGGAACTAATGGGGATCCATAATAAACCCCCCAGGAAGAGTAGCTGCTGCCTTGGCAGGAACTAATGGGGATCCATAATAAACCCCCCAGGAACAGTAGCTGCTGCCTTGGCAGGAACTAATGGGGATCCATAATAAACCCCAGGAAGAGTAGCTGCTGCCTTGGCAGGAACTAATGGGGATCCATAATAAACCCCCCAGGAACAGTAGCTGCTGCCTTGGCAGGAACTAATGGGGATCCATAATAAACCCCCCAGGAAGAGTAGCTGCTGCCTTGGCAGAAACTAATGGGGATCCATAATAAACCCCCCAGGAAGAGTAGCTGCTGCCTTGGCAGGAACTAATTGGGATCCATAATAAACCCCAGGAAGAGTAGCTGCTGCCTTGGCAGGAACTAATGGGGATCCATAATAAACCCCCCAGGAAGAGTAGCTGCTGCCTTGGCAGGAACTAATGGGGATCCATAATAAACCCCCCAGGAACAGTAGCTGCTGCCTTGGCAGGAACTAATGGGGATCCATAATAAACCCCAGGAAGAGTAGCTGCTGCCTTGGCAGGAACTAATGGGGATCCATAATAAACCCCCCAGGAACAGTAGCTGCTGCCTTGGCAGGAACTAATGGGGATCCATAATAAACCCCCCAGGAAGAGTAGCTGCTGCCTTGGCAGAAACTAATGGGGATCCATAATAAACCCCCCAGGAAGAGTAGCTGCTGCCTTGGCAGGAACTAATTGGGATCCATAATAAACCCCAGGAAGAGTAGCTGCTGCCTTGGCAGGAACTAATGGGGATCCATAATAAACCCCCCAGGAACAGTAGCTGCTGCCTTGGCAGGAACTAATGGGGATCCATAATAAACCCCCCAGGAAGAGTAGCTGCTGCCTTGGCAGAAACTAATGGGGATCCATAATAAACCCCCCAGGAAGAGTAGCTGCTGCCTTGGCAGGAACTAATTGGGATCCATAATAAACCCCCCAGGAAGAGTAGCTGCTGCCTTGGCAGGAACTAATGGGGATCCATAATAAACCCCCCAGGAAGAGTAGCTGCTGCCTTGGCAGGAACTAATGGGGATCCATAATAAACCCCCCAGGAAGAGTAGCTGCTGCCTTGGCAGAAACTAATGGGGATCCATAATAAACCCCCCAGGAAGAGTAGCTGCTGCCTTGGCAGGAACTAATTGGGACCCATAATGAACCCCAGGAAGAGTAGCTGCTGCCTTGGCAGGAACTAATGGGGATCCATAATAAACCCCCCAGGAAGAGTAGCTGCTGCCTTGGCAGAAACTAATGGGGATCCATAATAAACCCCCCAGGAAGAGTAGCTGCTGCCTTGGCAGGAACTAATGGGGATCCATAATAAACCCCCCAGGAAGAGTAGCTGCTGCCTTGGCAGGAACTAATGGGGATCCATAATAAACCCCAGGCAGAGTAGCTGCTGCCTTGGCAGGAACTAATGGGGATCCATAATAAACCCCAGGAAGAGTAGCTGCTGCCTTGACAGAAACTAATGGGGATACATAATAAACCCCAGGAAGAGTAGCTGCTGCCTTGGCAGGAACTAATGGGGATCTATAATAAACCCCAGGAAGAGTAGCTGCTGCCTTGGCAGGAACTAATGGGGATCCATAATAAACCCCA
This sequence comes from Salvelinus alpinus, assembly GCF_045679555.1. NCBI lineage: Eukaryota > Metazoa > Chordata > Actinopteri > Salmoniformes > Salmonidae > Salvelinus > Salvelinus alpinus. Next base: position 6,113,822 of record NC_092112.1, on the reverse strand, counting down.
GGAAGAGTAGCTGCTGCCTTGACAGGAACTAATGGGTATCCATAATAAACCCCAGGAAGAGTAGCTGCTGCCTTGACAGAAACTAATGGGGATACATAATAAACCCCAGGAAGAGTAGCTGCTGCCTTGGCAGGAACTAATGGGGATCTATAATAAACCCCAGGAAGAGTAGCTGCTGCCTTGACAGGAACTAATGGGGATCCATACTAAACCCCAGGAAGAGTAGCTGCTGCCTTGGCAGGAACTAATGGGGATCCATAATAAACCCCAGGAAGAGTAGCTGCTGCCTTGGCAGGAACTAATGGGGATCCATAATAAACCCCAGGAAGAGTAGCTGCTGCCTTGGCAGGAACTAATTGGGATCCATAATAAACCCCAGGAAGAGTAGCTGCTGCCTTGGCAGGAACTAATGGGGATCCATAATAAACCCCAGGAAGAGTAGCTGCTGCCTTGGCAGGAACTAATGGGGATCCATAATAAACCCCCCAGGAAGAGTAGCTGCTGCCTTGGCAGGAACTAATAGGGACCCATAATGAACCCCAGGAAGAGTAGCTGCTGCCTTGGCAGGAACTAATGGGGATCCATAATAAACCCCCCAGGAAGAGTAGCTGCTGCCTTGGCAGAAACTAATGGGGATCCATAATAAACCCCCCAGGAAGAGTAGCTGCTGCCTTGGCAGGAACTAATGGGGATCCATAATAAACCCCAGGCAGAGTAGCTGCTGCCTTGGCAGGAACTAATGGGGATCCATAATAAACCCCAGGAAGAGTAGCTGCTGCCTTGGCAGGAACTAATGGGGATCCATAATAAACCCCAGGAAGAGTAGCTGCTGACTTGGCAGGAACTAATGGGGATCCATAACAAACCCCAGGAAGAGTAGCTGCTGCCTTGGCAGGAACTAATGGGGATCCATAATAAACCCCAGGAAGAGTATGTGTAGATATGTGTTATATATTTCCATGAGATCATGTGTTATATATTTCCATAAGACCATGTGTATATATTTCAATGTGTTATATATTTCCATAAGGTCATGTGTTATGTATATATTTCCACTTGGTACTTGGTAAAAAGTTGGTGCGGCTGAGATTCTTCTCACGAACAAAATATTCCTGAGATTCAGTTCTAGAAATATGAATCCCAAAAAAATTATCTTATTTTACTGTGAAAAAAATGAAAATCTCTTAAAAACACAGACATGTAAGTGAATCCATTCTGTAGAGGGAGAGAGTCATTCCTCTCTAGTGTTTAGTCCCCGGATAGGGAGGACAGATGTATTATCTGATTTAGCACCATGCCTACAGGTTAAACACGATGCATTTCAGCGGTGGAACTACAGCCAACAACGCCGTGTAATAACACGACAAGTGGTCAAATTAAAAAGTATAGTTCCAACACTACAAATGTTTATAATAAACACCCCATGACTGGGTAGTATGACAGGGCCGTTGATCTCTGTAATAACACGTAATATACATATTTAAAATATATATTTAAAATACATATTTAAAATACATATGTAATATACATATTTAATATACATAGTTAATATACATAGTTAATATATATAGGTTAGATTAATCTTCTATCAGTTTAAATTATATTAGTATTATATTGAAACGCCGTTATTGTACAGTGTTCAGCTGTAGCTGATATCGGCCTTTGACGGCGTTGCCAACAACAATATATCAAAAGGAAAAATATAAACATAAAAGCAAAACAAAAATATTTGTTTTACACATCAAAAATCATCTATAAATAGTTTTAATGGAAGGTAATAAAACGGGTGCTCCCTGTCATGTCTGTGATGCAGTAGGCCTACGAAATCAACATCCGTTATTCATTTATATAACTTTCCAACCAATCGAAGACGTTTTAGAATTGCGAGGGAAAACATATAGGTGCATGTCTTCTATCAAACGCGCTTATTGTATGGTTTATTTACTGGAGGCTACTGGTAATATTATGGAAGCTGCATGCATTTCACTTAATTATGTTGTCGAATTAAATTACAATTAAGTGTCAAAAATGTAATAGAACATTTGTAAAATGTCCCCAATTTTCTAAGTTAATTTAAATAGAGAGCAATATAATTATTTCAATAAGTACAATGGGGGAAATAATATCTAATGGCGGTGAGAGACACAACAGCATGTTTCCAACGTCCCCTCCACCAGCCTGCCTGTCAGTCTGTCTCCCATTCAGAGATGTGTCATATGAACTAAGGTTTACAACATGTTAATGAAACACCTCCAACATGTCTCCGTTCTGCGCCTCGCTGCTCCCAATTATAAACTTTAAACAATAATGCTTTATTAATTATATCCTGAAAGACGCGCGGTACGTCTTCATGTCGCTTAACTCTAATTTGCTGAAATACTACAACGGCAAAAATTAGTGCAGACCTGCTAAACACAAAGATTCTTGCAGAAACGGAAATTCAAGCTCATAATTTTGTAAAGCGCATTTAAGGTCAGTGCAATAATATTTGATAAAAACATGTATTTTTACCCAAACGCCAAGAGGACTTCAGTCAGACCTTTTCTCTCAATATTCAATAGAACGAATTCAGTTGTCTAAAGAAGGTGTTACATTTATATTCAATACAAAAGTATACGGTAGTATAAGAGAGTGTTATTTACTTTAAAGGCGACGGGGAGCGTCTTGTTGCAGCGCCAGTGAGACGGTAACACCGAGCAGAGGAAGTTGGGGCTGTCAGTCCGGACCAGTTCCGCCGGGTGGTCCGCTATGATCTCTGCCATGCTGCGGTTCTCCTGCAGGCGCAGCCTTGGCACCGTGCTGTCCTGCTGGCCGGTCCCGGACGGCGTGTTGAGCTCGTTCATCTTGCCCGGGACCGGCTGGAGGCTACTGGACGGCGGGCTAAACCTCCGCGTGGCGCTGGGATCTACGGGAATGCGCATCACAACAGACTATGGGTTAGCAGACAGCCAGCGGGCACCGGAAAAAGTCAAGAGCACCAGGGCCAGTTCTCCTCTGCTCTCCTGTCTCCTCCGCCGGAGCGACCCTGTCGGTCTGTCTGTTTGATCGGCTCTGTTCGGCACGGCTAGTGAGCTTCAGCTCTCCTGCCAACGGAAAATGGGACTCGCTTCTCTCAGCGCGCTGAGTTGCTAAACTTCTCTCCACTACAGACTTGGTTGGATAGGAGGGCGCCTCCGAACCTCAACATAAAACCGTCTGCAGCTGGAAAACCACGTCTGACTGAACGCGCAAGGGGGATTTCTGATGACAACGTCTTAGGAAATGTTCATGTCAGTGTCCGTGTCAAAACCCCAGACCGAATTCTTCGTGTGAAATTATATAAGCCTGATTAAAATTCAAGCAATCTATCATTACAAAAATAAACAAAACTGCAACAATAATCTGCCCAGATGTTTTCTACATTAAAAGTATTTCTTTCTGTAAAAGTCAGGCCAAGACTTCAGTTGCTTCACTGCAGAACCCATTCAATGGCACGAGAATAAAGGTTGAGAAAACTGCTTTGAACAATTATCTACACCAGTGGTCACCGACCTATTCCGAGTCCAAAAGCAAGCCAAGATCTACAGGTCAGATGTTTTTTTTAAACACGACATAAAAACACAAACTTATGCAACATTAACCTATTAGAAATGATGTTTGTGAAATAAGCTATATGCCTAATACATTACCACTGCATATTGGCTATAGTTGAATTGCACTGCCGATGTTGTTATTTTCAGAACATTTTGAAAATATGTTTTAAAAAATGTTGGTATATGATCACACGCTATTAGGGCTCCCGAGTGGCGTAGAGGTCTAAGACAATGCATCTCAGTGCTAGAGGTATCACTACAGACACTGGTTCGATTTCTAGCTGTATCACAACCGGCCGTCATTGGGAGTCCCATACGGCTGCGCACAACTGTCCCAGCGTCGTCCGGTTTGGCCGGGGTAGGCCGTCAGTGTAAATAAGAATGTGTGTTTAAATGACTTGCCTAGTTAAATAAATGCACGTATTGTGAGGCACAGCTGAGTGAGCATAATACATCGCTTTTAAAAAAAAATGTTTTTACTGGACTGGTGGCCTGCATCTGATGGTCAGTCTGTTGAGAGGGAGGAAGAGCAGCAGTGATGCTGGGTTTAGATGGTACGAGGGAGATGGCAAACCGGATGTCATTGTTTTCAATGTGAGCGCGGCCGTAAATGCCGTTGAGCCTGGTTGTGAATGCAGTCAGACGCCACGGCAGACGGGACTTGCAGCTAGAGTTCAAATATTTCAACTTTTGCGGCGTTGTTTTCTACCAGATGTTGATTTGCACTGTTTGTTTACTGAAATCCCCATAGCAACGCATACAGTCCTGCTGGCTTTCTTTTGCCCTTAACGGTGTTTCTTACTTTCCTGTCCCGCTAAACCGACAGGTATGACGTTTTTTGCTTCCCTCCCAGCAGGATGTCCCCAAATGCAGCATGAGGCTGCCATTCACCCGACTCACTGGATCTGATGGTCAGTCTAAGGGAGGGTGGGAGGGACGTGGCCAGCGGACGTGGTCAGTGTCTATAATACCTGTATTGCAACGTGTTTAACCTATGACCAGAGGAGTCTTCATCATGTTGTTACTCCTTATGACCAGAGGAGTCTTCATCATGTTGTTACTCCTATGACCAGAGGAGTCTTCATCATGTTATTACTCCTATGACCAGATGAGTCTTCATCATGTTGTTACTCCTATGACCAGAGGAGTCTTCATCATGTTGTTACTCCTTATGACCAGAGGAGTCTTCATCATGTTGTTACTCCTATGACCAGAGGAGTCTTCATCATGTTGTTACTCCTTATGACCAGAGGAGTCTTCATCATGTTGTTACTCCTATGACCAGAGGAGTCTTCATCATGTTGTTACTCCTATGACCAGAGGAGTCTTCATCATGTTGTTACTCCTATGACCAGAGGAGTCTTCATCATGTTGTTACTCCTATGACCAGAGGAGTCTTCATCATGTTGTTACTCCTATGACCAGAGGAGTCTTCATCATGTTGTTACTCCTTATGACCAGAGGAGTCTTCATCATGTTGTTACTCCTATGACCAGAGGAGTCTTCATCATGTTGTTACTCCTTTTGACCAGAGGAGTCTTCATCATGTTGTTACTCCTATGACCAGAGGAGTCTTCATCATGTTGTTACTCCTTTTGACCAGAGGAGTCTTCATCATGTTGTTACTCCTATGACCAGAGGAGTCTTCATCATGTTGTTACTCCTATGACCAGAGGAGTCTTCATCATGTTGTTACTCCTATGACCAGAGGAGTCTTCATCATGTTGTTACTCCTTATGACCAGAGGAGTCTTCATCATGTTGTTACTCCTATGACCAGAGGAGTCTTCATCATGTTGTTACTCCTATGACCAGAGGAGTCTTCATCATGTTGTTACTCCTATGACCAGAGGAGTCTTCATCATGTTGTTACTCCTATGACCAGAGGAGTCTTCATCATGTTGTTACTCCTTATGACCAGAGGAGTCTTCATCATGTTGTTACTCCTATGACCAGAGGAGTCTTCATCATGTTGTTACTCCTTATGACCAGAGGAGTCTTCATCATGTTGTTACTCCTTATGACCAGAGAAAGTGAAATATCCCTCGATATTAAAATGTATGAGAAATAGAATTTTGACAAATTCAAGAGGCGGAAGGAAATGTAAATTCAATCTCTCCTCCAGAATACGCAACATCATCGTTGCTATATTCTACTCCCTGTCAATATGTATGTCACAATACAGAGGTTATATTACGGTCATGATTTGAGAAGGGAAGTATGACTGTCTGAATAACCCGTTGACTCCATTTCATACGGTCCTGCGGTGCGGAGAACGGCTGTCATCTTTACTCAGTACAGAGTTAGGCTGGCATAATCTACAGGTCTATATCACTGTCTAACCCACACACACGCACGCACGCACGCACGCACGCACGCGCGCGCACGCACACACACACACGCACACACACACACACACACACACACACACACACACACACACACACACACACACACACACACACACACACACACACACACACACACACACACACACACACACACACACACACACACACACACCTGCTTGTGCTGGTTCAGTTAGTCTCAGGACAGCTGGGTGTAGTGAGGACTAGCCCGGCCTTGTTGCTTTGTTCTAAAACACTCAGCTGGCTTTGTGTGTGAACAAGGCATTATGTCTCAGTGTGTTTTTCCCATGGATGTCAGAGTAGGAAACTAACATGCTGCAGATATATTGTCATGTCACCCTGAGTATGAACCAAGACTGGTTCATTAATCATTTTCAGATTCTCTTGAATGTTTAGGAACTCTTCATATTCTAAGTGTTCCAAAAGAAGGCGTTCTATAATGGAAAGGGTTGACAATATGTACTTATATTCTCTGCCCTTGTCTCTAGTATGTTCTGGGGGGTTGTGGGTAGTGTAGTCTTACCACATTACTTTACATAACTTTACCATCTCTGCATCCGTGTACAGACACGCATTATAGATGTTGAACTTTTTGTGAGAGGTGTTAATTTCAGACAGAATGTTGGGATTTTTTTCAGACAGAATGTTGGGGGTTAATTTCAGACAGAATGTTGGGGTTAAATTCAGACAGAATGTTGGGGTTAATTTCAGACAGAATGTTGGGGTTAATTTCAGACAGAATGTTGGGGTTAATTTCAGACAGAATGTTGGGGTTAATTTCATACAGAATGTTGGGGTTAATTTCAGACAGAATGTTGGGGTTAATTTCAGACAGAATGTTGGGGTTAATTTCATACAGAATGTTGGGGTTAATTTCAGACAGAATGTTGGGGTTAATTTCAGACAGAATGTTGGGGTTAATTTCAGACAAAATGTTGGGGTTAATTTCAGACAGAATGTTGGGGTTAATTTCAGACAGAATGTTGGGGTTAATTTCAGACAGAATGTTGGGGTTAATTTCAGACAGAATGTTGGGGTTAATTTCAGACAGAATGTTGGGGTTAATTTCAGACAGAATGTTAGGGTTAATTTCAGACAGAATGTTGGGGTTAATTTCAGACAGAATGTTAGGGTTAATTTCAGACAGAATGTTGGGGTTAATTTCAGACAGAATGTTGGGGTTAATTTCAGACAAAATGTTAGGGTTAATTTCAGACAGAATGTTGGGGTTAATTTCAGACAGAATGTTGGGGTTAATTTCAGACAGAATGTTGGGGTTAATTTCAGACTGAATGTTGGGGTTAATTTCAGACAGAATGTTGGGGGTTAATTTCAGACAGAATGTGGGGGTTAATTTCAGACAGAATGTTGGGGTTAATTTCAGACAGAATGTTGGGGTTAATTTCAGACAGAATGTTGGGGTTAATTTCAGACAGAATGTTGGGGTTAATTTCAGACAGAATGTTAGTGTTAATTTCAGACAGAATGTTGGGGTTAATTTCAGACAGAATGTTGGGGTTAAATTCAGACAGAATGTTAGTGTTAATTTCAGACAGAATGTTGGGGTTAATTTCAGACAGAATGTTGGGATTCATTTCAGACAGAATGTGGGTGTTAATTTCATACAGAATGTTGGGGTTAATTTCAGACAGAATGTTGGGGTTAATTTCAGACAGAATGTTGGGGTTAATTTCAGACAGAATGTTGGGGGTTAATTTCAGACAGAATGTTGGGGGTTAATTTCAGACAGAATGTTGGGGTTAATTTCAGACAGAATGTTGGGGTTAATTTCAGACAGAATGTTGGGGTTAATTTCAGACAGAATGTTAGTGTTAATTTCAGACAGAATGTTGGGGTTAATTTCAGACAGAATGTTGGGGTTAATTTCAGACAGAATGTTGGGGTTAATTTCAGACAGAATGTTGGGGTTAATTTCAGACAGAATGTTAGTGTTAATTTCAGACAGAATGTTGGGGTTAATTTCAGACAGAATGTTGGGGTTAATTTCAGACAGAATGTTGGGGTTAATTTCAGACTGAATGTTGGGGTTAATTTCAGACAGAATGTTGGGGGTTAATTTCAGACAGAATGTGGGGGTTAATTTCAGACAGAATGTTGGGGTTAATTTCAGACAGAATGTTGGGGGTTAATTTCAGACAGAATGTGGGGGTTAATTTCAGACAGAATGTTGGGGTTAATTTCAGACAGAATGTTGGGGTTAATTTCAGACAGAATGTTGGGGTTAATTTCAGACAGAATGTTGGGGTTAATTTCAGACAGAATGTTAGTGTTAATTTCAGACAGAATGTTGGGGTTAATTTCAGACAGAATGTTGGGATTCATTTCAGACAGAATGTGGGTGTTAATTTCATACAGAATGTTGGGGTTAATTTCAGACAGAATGTTGGGGTTAATTTCAGACAGAATGTTGGGGTTAATTTCAGACAGAATGTTGGGGGTTAATTTCAGACAGAATGTTGGGGGTTAATTTCAGACAGAATGTTGGGGTTAATTTCAGACAGAATGTTGGGGTTAATTTCAGACAGAATGTTGGGGTTAATTTCAGACAGAATGTTAGTGTTAATTTCAGACAGAATGTTGGGGTTAATTTCAGACAGAATGTTGGGGTTAATTTCAGACAGAATGTTGGGGTTAATTTCAGACAGAATGTTGGGGTTAATTTCAGACAGAATGTTAGTGTTAATTTCAGACAGAATGTTAGTGTTAATTTCAGACAGAATGTTGGGGTTAATTTCAGACAGAATGTTAGTGTTAAGTTCAGACAGAATGTTGAGGTTAATTTCAGACAGAATGTTGAGGTTAATTTCAGACAGAATGTTGGGATTCATTTCAGACAGAATGTTGGGGTTAATTTCAGACAGAATGTTGGGGTTAATTTCAGACAGAATGTTGGGGGTTAATTTCAGACAGAATGTTGGGGGTTAATTTCAGACAGAATGTTGGGGTTAATTTCAGACAGACTGTTGGGGTTAATTTCAGACAGAATGTTGGGGTTAATTTCAGACAGAATGTTGGGGTTAATTTCAGACAGAATGTTGTGGTTAATTTCAGACAGAATGTTGTGGTTAATTTCAGACAGAATGTTGGGGTTAATTTCAGACATAATGTTGGGGTTAATTTCAGACAGAATGTTGGGGTTAATTTCAGACAGAATGTTGGGGTTAATTTCAGACAGAATATTGGGGTTAATTTCAGACAGAATGTTGTGGTTAATTTCAGACAGAATGTTGTGGTTAATTTCAGACAGAATGTTGGGGGTTAATTTCAGACAGAATGTTGGGGTTAATTTCAGACAGAATGTTGGGGTTAATTTCAGACAGAATGTTGGGGTTAATTTCAGGCAGAATGTTAGTGTTAATTTCAGACAGAATGTTGGGGTTAATTTCAGACAGAATGTTGGGGTTAATTTCAGACAGAATGTTGGGGTTAATTTCAGACAGAATGTTGGGGTTAATTTCAGACAGAATGTTAGTGTTAATTTCAGACAGAATGTTGGGGTTAATTTCAGACAGAATGTTGGGATTCATTTCAGACAGAATGTTAGGGAGTAATTATATACAGTTTAATTTCATGCAGAACATTTGTGTTAATTTCAGACAGAATGTTAGGGTTAATTTCAGACAGAATGTTGGGGTTAATTTCAGACAGAATGTTAGGGTTAATTTCAGACAGAATGTTGGGGTTAATTTCAGACAGAATGTTGGGGTTAATTTCAGACAAAATGTTAGGGTTAATTTCAGACAGAATGTTGGGGTTAATTTCAGACAGAATGTTGGGGTTAATTTCAGACAGAATGTTGGGGTTAATTTCAGACTGAATGTTGGGGTTAATTTCAGACAGAATGTTGGGGGTTAATTTCAGACAGAATGTGGGGGTTAATTTCAGACAGAATGTTGGGGTTAATTTCAGACAGAATGTGGGGGTTAATTTCAGACAGAATGTGGGGGTTAATTTCATACAGAATGTTGGGGTTAATTTCAGACAGAATGTTGGGGTTAATTTCAGACAGAATGTTAGTGTTAATTTCAGACAGAATGTTGGGGTTAATTTCAGACAGAATGTTGGGATTCATTTCAGACAGAATGTTAGGGAGTAATTATATACAGTTTAATTTCATGCAGAACATTTGTGTTAATTTCAGACAGAATGTTAGGGTTAATTTCAGACAGAATGTTGGGGTTAATTTCAGACAGAATGTTAGGGTTAATTTCAGACAGAATGTTGGGGTTAATTTCAGACAGAATGTTGGGGTTAATTTCAGACAAAATGTTGGGGTTAATTTCAGACAGAATGTTGGGGTTAATTTCAGACAGAATGTTGGGGTTAATTTCAGACAGAATGTTGGGGTTAATTTCAGACAGAATGTTAGTGTTAATTTCAGACAGAATGTTGGGGTTAATTTCAGACAGAATGTTGGGGTTAATTTCAGACAGAATGTTAGTGTTAATTTCAGACAGAATGTTGGGGTTAATTTCAGACAGAATGTTGGGATTCATTTCAGACAGAATGTTAGTGTTAATTTCAGACAGAATGTTGGGGTTAATTTCAGACAGAATGTTAGTGTTAATTTCAGACAGAATGTTGGGGTTAATTTCAGACAGAATGTTGGGATTCATTTCAGACAGAATGTTAGGGAGTAATTATATACAGTTTAATTTCATGCAGAACATTTGTGTTAATTTCAGACAGAATGTTAGGGTTAATTTCAGACAGAATGTTGGGGTTAATTTCAGACAGAATGTTAGGGTTAATTTCAGACAGAATGTTGGGGTTAATTTCAGACAGAATGTTGGGGTTAATTTCAGACAAAATGTTAGGGTTAATTTCAGACAGAATGTTGGGGTTAATTTCAGACAGAATGTTGGGGTTAATTTCAGACAGAATGTTGGGGTTAATTTCAGACTGAATGTTGGGGTTAATTTCAGACAGAATGTTGGGGGTTAATTTCAGACAGAATGTGGGGGTTAATTTCAGACAGAATGTTGGGGTTAATTTCAGACAGAATGTGGGGGTTAATTTCAGACAGAATGTGGGGGTTAATTTCATACAGAATGTTGGGGTTAATTTCAGACAGAATGTTGGGGTTAATTTCAGACAGAATGTTGGGGTTAATTTCAGACAAAATGTTGGGGTTAATTTCAGACAGAATGTTGGGGTTAATTTCAGACAGAATGTTGGGGTTAATTTCAGACAGAATGTTGGGGTTAATTTCAGACAGAATGTTGGGGTTAATTTCAGACAGAATGTTGGGGGTTAATTTCAGACAGAATGTTGGGGTTAATTTCAGACAGAATGTTGGGGTTAATTTCAGACAGAATGTTGGGGTTAATTTCAGACAGAATGTTGGGGTTAATTTCAGACAGAATGTTAGTGTTAATTTCAGACAGAATGTTGGGGTTAATTTCAGACAGAATGTTGGGGTTAATTTCAGACAGAATGTTGGGGTTAATTTCAGACAGAATGTTAGTGTTAATTTCAGACAGAATGTTGGGGTTAATTTCAGACAGAATGTTGGGGTTAATTTCAGACAGAATGTTGGGGTTAATTTCAGACAGAATGTTGGGGTTAATTTCAGACAGAATGTTAGTGTTAATTTCAGACAGAATGTTAGTGTTAATTTCAGACAGAATGTTGGGGTTAATTTCAGACAGAATGTTAGTGTTAAGTTCAGACAGAATGTTGAGGTTAATTTCAGACAGAATGTTGAGGTTAATTTCAGACAGAATGTTGGGATTCATTTCAGACAGAATGTTGGGGTTAATTTCAGACAGAATGTTGGGGTTAATTTCAGACAGAATGTTGGGGGTTAATTTCAGACAGAATGTTGGGGGTTAATTTCAGACAGAATGTTGGGGTTAATTTCAGACAGACTGTTGGGGTTAATTTCAGACAGAATGTTGGGGTTAATTTCAGACAGAATGTTGGGGTTAATTTCAGACAGAATGTTGTGGTTAATTTCAGACAGAATGTTGTGGTTAATTTCAGACAGAATGTTGGGGTTAATTTCAGACATAATGTTGGGGTTAATTTCAGACAGAATGTTGGGGTTAATTTCAGACAGAATGTTGGGGTTAATTTCAGACAGAATATTGGGGTTAATTTCAGACAGAATGTTGTGGTTAATTTCAGACAGAATGTTGTGGTTAATTTCAGACAGAATGTTGGGGGTTAATTTCAGACAGAATGTTGGGGTTAATTTCAGACAGAATGTTGGGGTTAATTTCAGACAGAATGTTGGGGTTAATTTCAGACAGAATGTTAGTGTTAATTTCAGACAGAATGTTGGGGTTAATTTCAGACAGAATGTTGGGGTTAATTTCAGACAGAATGTTGGGGTTAATTTCAGACAGAATGTTGGGGTTAATTTCAGACAGAATGTTGGGGTTAATTTCAGACAGAATGTTAGTGTTAATTTCAGACAGAATGTTGGGGTTAATTTCAGACAGAATGTTGGGATTCATTTCAGACAGAATGTTAGGGAGTAATTATATACAGTTTAATTTCATGCAGAACATTTGTGTTAATTTCAGACAGAATGTTAGGGTTAATTTCAGACAGAATGTTGGGGTTAATTTCAGACAGAATGTTAGGGTTAATTTCAGACAGAATGTTGGGGTTAATTTCAGACAGAATGTTGGGGTTAATTTCAGACAAAATGTTGGGGTTAATTTCAGACAGAATGTTGGGGTTAATTTCAGACAGAATGTTAGGGTTAATTTCAGACAGAATGTTGGGGTTAATTTCAGACAGAATGTGGGGGTTAATTTCAGACAGAATGTTGGGGTTAATTTCAGACAGAATGTTGGGGTTAATTTCAGACAGAATGTTGGGGTTAATTTCAGACAGAATGTTGGGGTTAATTTCAGACAGAATGTTAGTGTTAATTTCAGACAGAATGTTGGGGTTAATTTCAGACAGAATGTTGGGGTTAATTTCAGACAGAATGTTAGTGTTAATTTCAGACAGAATGTTGGGGTTAATTTCAGACAGAATGTTGGGATTCATTTCAGACAGAATGTTAGTGTTAATTTCAGACAGAATGTTGGGGTTAATTTCAGACAGAATGTTAGTGTTAATTTCAGACAGAATGTTGGGGTTAATTTCAGACAGAATGTTGGGATTCATTTCAGACAGAATGTTAGGGAGTAATTATATACAGTTTAATTTCATGCAGAACATTTGTGTTAATTTCAGACAGAATGTTAGGGTTAATTTCAGACAGAATGTTGGGGTTAATTTCAGACAGAATGTTAGGGTTAATTTCAGACAGAATGTTGGGGTTAATTTCAGACAGAATGTTGGGGTTAATTTCAGACAAAATGTTAGGGTTAATTTCAGACAGAATGTTGGGGTTAATTTCAGACAGAATGTTGGGGTTAATTTCAGACAGAATGTTGGGGTTAATTTCAGACTGAATGTTGGGGTTAATTTCAGACAGAATGTGGGGGTTAATTTCATACAGAATGTTGGGGTTAATTTCAGACAGAATGTTGGGGTTAATTTCAGAAAGAATGTTGGGGTTAATTTCAGACAAAATGTTGGGGTTAATTTCAGACAGAATGTTGGGGTTAATTTCAGACAGAATGTTGGGGTTAATTTCAGACAGAATGTTGGGGTTAATTTCAGACAGAATGTTGGGGTTAATTTCAGACAGAATGTTGGGGGTTAATTTCAGACAGAATGTTGGGGTTAATTTCAGACAGAATGTTGGGGTTAATTTCAGACAGAATGTTGGGGTTAATTTCAGACAGAATGTTAGTGTTAATTTCAGACAGAATGTTGGGGTTAATTTCAGACAGAATGTTGGGGTTAATTTCAGACAGAATGTTGGGGTTAATTTCAGACAGAATGTTGGGGTTAATTTCAGACAGAATGTTAGTGTTAATTTCAGACAGAATGTTGGGGTTAATTTCAGACAGAATGTTGGGGTTAATTTCAGACAGAATGTTGGGGTTAATTTCAGACTGAATGTTGGGGTTAATTTCAGACAGAATGTTGTGGGTTAATTTCAGACAGAATGTGGGGGTTAATTTCAGACAGAATGTTGGGGTTAATTTCAGACAGATTGTTGGGGGTTAATTTCAGACAGAATGTGGGGGTTAATTTCAGACAGAATGTTGGGGTTAATTTCAGACAGAATGTTGGGGTTAATTTCAGACAGAATGTTGGGGTTAATTTCAGACAGAATGTTGGGGTTAATTTCAGACAGAATGTTAGTGTTAATTTCAGACAGAATGTTGGGGTTAATTTCAGACAGAATGTTGGGATTCATTTCAGACAGAATGTGGGTGTTAATTTCATACAGAATGTTGGGGTTAATTTCAGACAGAATGTTGGGGTTAATTTCAGACAGAATGTTGGGGTTAATTTCAGACAGAATGTTGGGGGTTAATTTCAGACAGAATGTTGGGGGTTAATTTCAGACAGAATGTTGGGGTTAATTTCAGACAGAATGTTGGGGTTAATTTCAGACAGAATGTTGGGGTTAATTTCAGACAGAATGTTAGTGTTAATTTCAGACAGAATGTTGGGGTTAATTTCAGACAGAATGTTGGGGTTAATTTCAGACAGAATGTTGGGGTTAATTTCAGACAGAATGTTGGGGTTAATTTCAGACAGAATGTTAGTGTTAATTTCAGACAGAATGTTAGTGTTAATTTCAGACAGAATGTTGGGGTTAATTTCAGACAGAATGTTAGTGTTAAGTTCAGACAGAATGTTGAGGTTAATTTCAGACAGAATGTTGAGGTTAATTTCAGACAGAATGTTGGGATTCATTTCAGACAGAATGTTGGGGTTAATTTCAGACAGAATGTTGGGGTTAATTTCAGACAGAATGTTGGGGGTTAATTTCAGACAGAATGTTGGGGGTTAATTTCAGACAGAATGTTGGGGTTAATTTCAGACAGACTGTTGGGGTTAATTTCAGACAGAATGTTGGGGTTAATTTCAGACAGAATGTTGGGGTTAATTTCAGACAGAATGTTGTGGTTAATTTCAGACAGAATGTTGTGGTTAATTTCAGACAGAATGTTGTGGTTAATTTCAGACATAATGTTGGGGTTAATTTCAGACAGAATGTTGGGGTTAATTTCAGACAGAATGTTGGGGTTAATTTCAGACAGAATGTTGGGGTTAATTTCAGACAGAATGTTGGGGTTAATTTCAGACAGAATGTTGGGGTTAATTTCAGACAGAATGTTGGGGGTTAATTTCAGACAGAATGTTGGGGTTAATTTCAGACAGAATGTTGGGGTTAATTTCAGACAGAATGTTGGGGTTAATTTCAGACAGAATGTTAGTGTTAATTTCAGACAGAATGTTGGGGTTAATTTCAGACAGAATGTTGGGGTTAATTTCAGACAGAATGTTGGGGTTAATTTCAGACAGAATGTTGGGGTTAATTTCAGACAGAATGTTAGTGTTAATTTCAGACAGAATGTTGGGGTTAA
This sequence comes from Salvelinus alpinus, assembly GCF_045679555.1. NCBI lineage: Eukaryota > Metazoa > Chordata > Actinopteri > Salmoniformes > Salmonidae > Salvelinus > Salvelinus alpinus. Next base: position 6,098,409 of record NC_092112.1, on the reverse strand, counting down.
TTTCAGACAGAATGTTAGGGAGTAATTATATACAGTTTAATTTCATGCAGAACATTTGTGTTAATTTCAGACAGAATGTTAGGGTTAATTTCAGACAGAATGTTGGGGTTAATTTCAGACAGAATGTTAGGGTTAATTTCAGACAGAATGTTGGGGTTAATTTCAGACAGAATGTTGGGGTTAATTTCAGACAAAATGTTAGGGTTAATTTCAGACAGAATGTTGGGGTTAATTTCAGACAGAATGTTGGGGTTAATTTCAGACATAATGTTGGGGTTAATTTCAGACTGAATGTTGGGGTTAATTTCAGACAGAATGTTGGGGGTTAATTTCAGACAGAATGTGGGGGTTAATTTCAGACAGAATGTTGGGGTTAATTTCAGACAGAATGTTGGGGTTAATTTCAGACAGAATGTTGGGGTTAATTTCAGACAGAATGTTGGGGTTAATTTCAGACAGAATGTTAGTGTTCATTTCAGACAGAATGTTGGGATTCATTTCAGACAGAATGTGGGTGTTAATTTCATACAGAATGTTGGGGTTAATTTCAGACAGAATGTTGGGGTTAATTTCAGACAGAATGTTGGGGGTTAATTTCAGACAGAATGTTGGGGGTTAATTTCAGACAGAATGTTGGGGTTAATTTCAGACAGAATGTTGGGGTTAATTTCAGACAGAATGTTGGGGTTAATTTCAGACAGAATGTTAGTGTTAATTTCAGACAGAATGTTGGGGTTAATTTCAGACAGAATGTTGGGGTTAATTTCAGACAGAATGTTGGGGTTAATTTCAGACAGAATGTTGGGGTTAATTTCAGACAGAATGTTAGTGTTAATTTCAGACAGAATGTTGGGGGTTAATTTCAGACAGAATGTTGGGGTTAATTTCAGACAGAATGTTAGTGTTAATTTCAGACAGAATGTTGAGGTTAATTTCAGACAGAATGTTGAGGTTAATTTCAGACAGAATGTTGGGATTCATTTCAGACAGAATGTTGGGGTTAATTTCAGACAGAATGTTGGGGTTAATTTCAGACAGAATGTTGGGGGTTAATTTCAGACAGAATGTTGGGGGTTAATTTCAGACAGAATGTTGGGGTTAATTTCAGACAGAATGTTGGGGTTAATTTCAGACAGAATGTTGGGGTTAATTTCAGACAGAATGTTGTGGTTAATTTCAGACAGAATGTTGTGGTTAATTTCAGACAGAATGTTGTGGTTAATTTCAGACAGAATGTTGGGGTTAATTTCAGACAGAATGTTGGGGTTAATTTCAGACAGAATGTTGGGGTTAATTTCAGACAGAATGTTGGGGTTAATTTCAGACAGAATGTTGGGGTTAATTTCAGACAGAATGTTGGGGTTAATTTCAGACAGAATGTTGGGGTTAATTTCAGACAGAATGTTGGGGTTAATTTCAGACAGAATGTTGGGGTTAATTTCAGACAGAATGTTAGTGTTAATTTCAGACAGAATGTTGGGGTTAATTTCAGACAGAATGTTGGGGGTTAATTTCAGACAGAATGTTGGGGTTAATTTCAGACAGAATGTTGGGGTTAATTTCAGACAGAATGTTGGGGTTAATTTCAGACAGAATGTTAGTGTTAATTTCAGACAGAATGTTGGGGTTAATTTTAGACAGAATGTTGGGGGTTAATTTCAGACAGAATGTTGGGGTTAATTTCAGACAGAATGTTGGGGTTAATTTCAGACAGAATGTTGGGGTTAATTTCAGACAGAATGTTAGTGTTAATTTCAGACAGAATGTTGGGGTTAATTTCAGACAGAATGTTGGGATTCATTTCAGACAGAATGTTAGGGAGTAATTATATACAGTTTAATTTCATGCAGAACATTTGTGTTAATTTCAGACAGAATGTTGGGGTTAATTTCAAACAGAATGTTTTTAAAGTGTTTTTTTTACCAATGAGTTATGTGTAAAAAACTTTCCCATCCCTGTCCTTGTCCCAGCCCTGTCCCCGTGCTGTCCCTGTCCCCGTGCTGCCCCTGTCCCCGTACTGTCCCTGTCCCCGTGCTGCCCCTGTCCCCGTGCTTTCCCTGTCCCAGCCCTTTCCCTGTCCCAGCCCTGTCCCTGTCCCTGTCCCATCCCTGTCATTGTTCCAGCCCTGTCCCCGTGCTGTCCCTGTCCCCGTGCTGTCCCTGTCCCCGTGCTGTCCCTGTCCCCATGCTTCCCCTGTCCCAGCCCTGTCCCTGTCCCTGTCCCAGCCCTGTCCCTGTCCCTGTCCCATCCCTGTCATTGTTCCAGCCCTGTCCCCGTGCTGTCCCTGTCCCCGTGCTGTCCCTGTCCCCGTGCTGTCCCTGTCCCCATGCTTCCCCTGTCCCAGCCCTGTCCCTGTCCCTGTCCCAGCCCTGCCCCTGTCCCAGACCTGTCCCTGTCCAAGCCCTGTCCCTGTCCCTGTCCCTGTCCCTGCCCCTGTCCCAGCCCTGTCCCCGTGCTGTCCCTGTCCCCGTGTTGTCCCTGTCCCCGTTCTGTCCCTGTCCCCATGCTTTCCCTGTCCCAGCCCTCTCCCTGTCCCAGCCCTGTCCCAGCCCTGTCCCTGTCCCTGTCCCAGCCCTGTCCCTGTCCCTGTCCCAGCCCTGTCCCTGTCCCTGTCCCAGCCCCTGTCCCTGTCCCTGTCCCTGTCCCAGCCCTGTCCCTGTCCCAGCCCTGTCCCAGCCCTGTCCCTGTCCCTGTCCCTGTCCCTGTCCCAGCCCTGTCCCTGTCCCTGTCCCAGCCCTGTCCCAGCCCTGTCCCAGCCCTGTCCCTGTCCCTGTCCCTGTCCCTGTCCCTGTCCCTGTCCCTGTCCCTGTCCCAGCCCTGTCCCTGTCCCAGCCCTGTCCCAGCCCTGTCCCTGTCCCTGTCCCAGCCCTGTCCCTGTCCCAGCCCTGTCCCTGTCCCTGTCCCAGCCCTGTCCCTGTCCCAGCCCGTGCTGCCCGGTACAGATATGTGTTGAACCCTGAAAAGCTGAATTCATCAGAGAGTGTTTATCACATGACCGTTCCTTCTCCCCTACAGACTACATCTGTCCACCAGCTCCCACAGGCCTCAGAGAGTGTTTATCACATGTGACCGTTCCTTCTCCCCTACAGACTACATCTGTCCACCAGCTCCCACAGGCTTCAGAGAGTGTTTATCACATGTGACCGTTCCTTCTCCCCTACAGACTACATCTGTTCACCAGCTCCCACAGGCCTCAGAGAGTGTTTATCACATGTGACCGTTCCTTCTCCCCTACAGACTACATCTGTCCACCAGCTCCCACAGGCCTCAGAGAGGTAGGACTAGAATATATATTACAGAGAGGTAGGACTAGACTGGAATATCTATTACAGAGAGGTAGGACTAGACTGGAATATCTATTACAGAGAGGTAGGACTAGACTGGAATATCTATTACAGAGAGGTAGGACTAGAATATCTATTACAGAGAGGTAGGACTAGAATATCTATTACAGAGAGGTAGGATATCTATTACAGAGAAGTAGGACGAGACTGGAATATCTATTACAGAGAGGTAGAATATCTATTACAGAGAGGTAGAATATCTATTACAGAGAGGTAGGACTAGACTGGAATATCTATTACAGAGAGGTAGAATATCTATTACAGAGAGGTAGGACTAGACTGGAATATCTATTACAGAGAGGTAGAATATCTATTACAGAGAGGTAGAATATCTATTACAGAGAGGTAGGACTAGACTGGAATATCTATTACAGAGAGGTAGAATATCTATTACAGAGAGGTAGAATATCTATTACAGAGAGGTAGAATATCTATTACAGAGAGGTAGGACTAGACTGGAATATCTATTACAGAGAGGTAGGACTAGACTGCAATATCTATTACAGAGAGGTAGGACTAGACTGGAATATCTATTACAGAGAGGTAGGACTAGACTGGAATATCTATTACAGAGAGGTAGGACTAGACTGGAATATCTATTACAGAGAGGTAGAATATCTATTACAGAGTGGTAGGACTAGACTGGAATATCTATTACAGAGAGGTAGAATATCTATTACAGAGAGGTAGGACTAGACTGGAATATATATTACAGAGAGGTAGGACTAGACTGGAATATCTATTACAGAGAGGTAGGACTAGACTGGAATATCTATTACAGAGAGGTAGGACTAGACTGGAATATCTATTACAGAGAGGTAGAATATCTATTACCGAGAGGTAGAATATCTATTACCGAGAGGTAGAATATTAACAGAGATGTAAAATATTAACAGAGAGGTAGAATATTAACAGAGATGTAGAATATTAACAGAGATGTAAAATATTAAAAGAGATGTAGAATATTGACAGAGAGGTAGAATATTAACAGAGAGGTAGAATATTAACAGAGAGGTAGAATATTAACAGAGAGGTAGAATATCTATTAACAGAGAGGTAGAATATTAACAGATAGGTAGAATATCTATTAACAGAGAGGTAGAATATTAACAGAGATGTAGAATATCTATTAACAGAGATGTAGAATATTAACAGAGATGTAGAATTTTAACAGAGATGTAGAATATTAACAGAGAGGTAGAATATCTATTAACAGAGAGGTAGAATATTAACAGAGAGGTAGAATTTTAACAGAGAGGTAGAATATTAACAGAGATGTAGAATATTAACAGAGGTAGAATATTAACAGAGAGGTAGAATATTAACATAGAGATAGAATATTATTTAACAGAGAGGTAGAATATCTATTAACAGAGAGGTAGAATATCTATTAACAGAGGTAGAATATTAACAGAGAGGTAGAATATTAACAGAGAGGTAGAATATTAACAGAGAGGTAAAATACTAACAGAGAGGTAGAATATTAACAGAGAGGTAGAATATCTATTAACAGAGATGTAGAATATTAACAGAGAGGTAGAATATTAACAGAGATGTAGAATATTAACAGAGAGGTAGAATATTAACAGAGATGTAGAATATTAACAGAGAGGTAGAATAATAACAGAGAGGTAGAATATTAACAGAGAGGTTAGAGGTAGCACTAGACTCTTGTCTCAGAAATCTCTCTTCCAATGTTGTTACATTTTTATTTAATATTTTTTTTAAAACTTTAGTTTATTTAGTAAATATTTTCTTAACTCTATTTCTTGAACTGCGCTGTTGGTTACGGGCTTGTAAGTCAGCATTTCACGGTAAGGTCTACCTACACCTGTTGTATTCGGCGCATGTGACAAATAAAATGTTATTGAATTTGATTGGGTTATTCTGTAGTGGTAATGAACACTGTTACTACGTACAGTACTGTCCCACCCTCCCAATGACACTAGGCATCTTGCTCCTACTCCCTCTCTCTCACTCTCTTCCTCCTAAAATCTCCCTTTGTTCTTTCATCGGTCAAGAGGAAACGTACAGCCACTTAAGACAAGGGATTTAGGCTCCATTTCACAGCGGTGCGTTTTCACTGCCCTTAAGAATAACATTTACAGTAGTATCCCTCCCTCCCTCCCTCCCTCCCTCCCTCCCTCCCTCCCTCCCTCCCTAACTTTCTCTATACAGTCCATTGGGAAAGTATTCAGACCCCTTGACTTTTTCCACATTTTGATACGTTACAGCCTTATTCTAAAGTGGATTAAATATATTTTTCCTCATCATTATACACACAATAACCCATAATGACAAAGCAAAAACTGTTTTATTAGATATTTTAGCAAATGTATAAATAATAAAAAACAGAAATACCTTATTTACATAAGTATTCAGACCCTTTGCAATGGGACTAGAAATTGAGCTCAGGTGCATCCTGTTTCCTTTGATCATCCTTGAGATGTTTCTACAACTTGATTGGAGTCCACCGGTGGTAAATTCAGTTGATTGGACATGATTTTGAAAGGTACACACCTGTCTATATAAAGGTCCCACAGTTGACAGTTCATGTCAGAGCAAAAAACAAACAATGAGGTCGAAGGGATTGTCCGTAGAGCTCCGAGACAGGATTGTGTCGAGGCACAGATGTCACGCCCTGACCTTAGAGATCCTTTTTATGTCTCTATTTTGGTTTGAGAACCGTACTTAGGTAGCCTGTTACCGCCTGTGTTTGTGGGTCGTTGTTTTGTGTTTTGTGTTTTTCACCTTTCAGGACTGTTTCGTTTTTCCCCCTTTTGTTATTTCTGTATTTAGTGCTCAGTGTCAATAAACAACCATGAACACGTACGACGCTGCGCTTTGGTCCTCACCTTCTTCCACCAACAGCCGTTACAACAGATCTGGGGAAGGGTATCACAACATTTCTGCAGCATTGAAGGTCCCCAAGAACACAGTGGCCTCCATCATTCTTAAATTAAAGTAGTTTTGAACCACCAAGACTCTTGTGTGTGTGTGTGTGTGTGTGTGTGTGTGTGTGTGTGTGTGTGTGTGTGTGTGTGTGTGTGTGTGTGTGTGTGTGTGTGTGTGTGTGTGTGTGTGTGTGTGTGTGTGTGTGTGTGTGTGTGTTCAGGAATAGCAATGGTCGCTGGCCTAAAGCAGGAGTAGGGTGGAGAGGGAGGATTTAATTTAAGGTCAAGACTCTTCCTAGAGCTGGCCGCCCAGCCAAACTGAGCAATCGGGGAGAAGGGCCTTGATCAGGGAGGTGACCAAGAACCCGATGGTCACTCTGACAGAGCTCCAGAGTTCCTCTGTGGAGATGGGAGAACCTTCCAGAAGGACAACCATCTCTGCAGCACTCCACCAATCAGGCATTTATAGTAGAGTGGCAAGACGGAAGCCACTCCTCAGTAAAAGGCACATGACAGCCCTCTTGGAGTTTGCCAAATGGCACCTAAAGACTCTCAGACCATGAGAAACAAGATTCTCTGGTCTGATGAATCCAAGATACAACTCTTTGGCCTGAATACCAAGCATCACGTCTGGAGGAAACCTGGCACCATCCCTACAGTGAAGCATGGTGGTGGCAGCATCATGCTGTGGGGATGTTTTTCAGCGGCAGGGACTGGGAGACTAGTCAGGATTGAGTGACAGATGAACGGAGCAAAGTACAGAAAGGTCCTTGATGAAAAGCTGCTTTAGAGCGCTCAGGACCTCAGACTGGGGCGAATGTTCACCTTCCAACAGGTCAACGACCCTAAGCACACAGCCAAGACAACGCAGGAGTGGCTTCAGGACAAGTCTCTGAATGTCCTTGAGAGGCCCAGCCAGAGCCCGGACTTGAACAACGATCTAACATGTCTGGAGACACCTGAAAATAGCTGTGCAGCAACGCTCCCCATCCAACCTGACAGAGCTTGAGAGGATCTGCAGAGAAGAATGGGAGAAACTCCCCAAATACAGGTGTGCCAAGCTTGTAGCATCATACCCAAGAAGACACAAGGCTGTAATCGCTGCCAAATGTGCTTCAACAAAGTACTGAGTAAAGGGTCTGAATACTTATATAAATGTGATTTTTCCGTTTGTTTATTTTAATAAATTTGCAAAAATGTCTAAAAACCTGTTTTTGCTTTGTCATAATGGGGTGTTGTGTGTATATTGATGAGGGGAAAAAAATATTTAATAAATTATAAGGCTGTAAAGTAACAAAATGTGGAAAAAGTCACGGGGTCTGAATACTTATATATACCTCCTCCTCCTCCTCCAACTCCTCCTCCCCCCCTGCTCCTCTTTATCTGCCTCCTCCTTCCCCTCCTCCTTTAAATCCTGCTCCTCCATCTCCTCCTCCTCCTGCTCCTCCTCCTGCTCCAATTTATCTTCCTCCTCCTCCTCCAACTCCTCCTCCTCCTCCTCCTCCTCCTCCTCCTCATCCTGCTCCTCTTTATCTTCCTCCTCCTCCTCATCCTTCGCCTCTTTATCTTCCTCCTCCTCCAACTCCTCCTCCTCCCCTCCTCCTCCCCTCCTCCTCCTCCTCCTCCTCATCTTGCTCCTCTATCTTCCTGCTCCTCCTCCAGCTCCTCTTTATCTTCCTCCTCCTCCCCCTGCTCCTCCTCCAGCTCCTCTTTATCTTCCTCCTCCTCCCCCTGCTCCTCCTCCTCCAACTCCTCCTCCTCATCCTACTCCTCCCCCCCTGCTCCTCCTCCCCCTGCTCTTCCTCCTGCTCCTCTTTATGTTCCTCCTCCTCCAGCTCCTCTTTATCTTCCCCCTCCTCCCCCTGCTCCTCCTCCTCCAACTCCTCCTCCTCATCCTGCTCCTCCCCCCCTGCTCCTCCTCCCCCTGCTCTTCCTCCTGCTCCTCTTTATGTTCCTCCTCCTCCTGCTCCTCTTTATCTTCCTCCTCCTCCTCCTGCTCCTCTTGATCTTCCTCCGCCTGCTCCTCCTCCCCCTGCTCCTTTTCCTCCAACTCCTCCTTCTCCCCCTGCTCCTACCCCTGCTCCTCTTCATCTTCCTCCTCCTCCCCCTCATCCCCATGCTCTAACTCCTCCAACTCCTCCAACCCCTGCTCCCCCTCCTGCTCCTCTTCATCTTCCTCCTCCTCCCCCTCATCCCCCTGCTCCTCCTCCAAGTCCTCCTCCTCCCCCTGCTCCTCCCCCTGCTCCTCTTTATCTTCCTCCTCCTCCCCTGCTCCTCCTCCTACAACTCCTCCTACAACTCCTCCTCCCCCTGCTCCTCTTCATCTTCCTCCTCCTCCCCCTACTCCCCCTGCTCCTCCTCCTACAACTCCTCCTCCTCCCCCTCATCCCCCTGCTCCTCCTCCTACAACTCATCCTCCCCCTGCTCCTCCCCTTGCTCCTCTTCATCTTCCTCCTCCTCCCCCTGCTCCTCCTCCAACTCCTCCTCCTCCCCCTGCTCCTCACCCTGCTCCCCTTTATCTTCCTCCTCCTCCCCCTCCTCCACCTGCTCCTCCTCCTACAACTCCTCCTCCTCCTCCTCCCCCTGCCTCTCTTCATCTTCCTCCTCCTCCAACTCCTCCTCTTCATCTTCCTCCTCCTCTCCTCACCTCATCAGAAGGCCCCAGATCTGAGGTTATCCCATAATAACTGTCACCATTTCGCTGACGTCACCATACAGCTCTGAGAACAGACTTTACTATTGATGCAGAGGAGTGTGTGTGTGTGTGTGTGTGTGTGTGTGTGTGTGTGTGTGTGTGTGTGTGTGTGTGTGTGTGTGTGTGTGTGTGTGTGTGTGTGTGTGTGTGTGTGTGTGTGTGTGTGTGTGTGTGTGTGTGTTTGTGTGGCATAAATGCCACAAATGCTTTGCAGAGACTACATGCCAACCATGGCAGGGCTTGGCAGACAGAGAGACAGACAGACATACAGACAGAGAGACAGACAGACAGGATTAAAGCTAATTGTAAATCTGTAACCATTTCCTCAAGTTAAACAAAGAAAGAGAGAGAGATATAGAGAGAGAGGGAGAGAGAGAGGGAGAGATAGAGACATACTACCTATTATTATCTGTTTATTTATTTTTCCCACTATTTCTACATTGTTACAACATTGCCAATAATATAACATGATTTTGAAATGTCTATATTATTTAAAAACTTTTGTGAGAGTTATATTTACTGTTCCTTTTGTATTGGTTATTTCCCTTTTGTTTCTTGTCTATTTCACTTGCTTTGGAAATGTTAACATATGTTTCCCATGCCAATAAAGCCCATTGAATTGAATTGAATTGAGAGAGAGAGAGAGAGAGAGAAAGAGAGAGAGAGAGAGAGAGAGAGAGAGAGAGAGAGAAAGAGAGAGAGAGAATGAGAGACAGAGAGAGAGAGAGAGAGAGAGACAGAGAGACAGAGACAGAGAGAGAGGGAGGGAGATAGAGAGAGAGAGACAGAGAGGGAGAGAGAATTCTGCATTGTTTCTGTGTGATATTTCTTTCGTCCTCTCTCTGTTCTCAACATGGAAGAGCTGATCGTGGAAAGCTGAGGAAGTGAGCAATGGAGAGGGTGAGTGGTTGTGGTGGGGAGGAGGAGGGAGGAAAGGGGGAGAGAGAGGAAGAGAGGGGGGGATGTGAGTGGGAGAAAGAGGAGGGGAGAGATGATGAGGCGGAGGTAGGAGAGGGGGAGAGAGAGAGTGGGGGGGGGGGGGTGGTGAGGAGGAGGGAGGTAAGGGGGAGAACAGGAGAGACATGAGAGGGGGAGGAAGAGGGAGAAGAGGGTGAGAGAGAGGGGAGTTTAAAGACAATTTCCTCTCTTCTCTCATTGCTGTGACTGTCTGCTGCCTGCCGCCTGCTGCCTTCATGGAGGTCCCTAATTGACATCACTTGTACTTAAAAATAGGAGCAGAAAGGAACTGCTGTGGGTTGGAGATGGAGGCGGCGGGGGAGGAGAGCAGAGGGGATGAGAGAAAAGTGGAACACGAAGTAATAATATGTGTGGAGGACTGAAGGCCATTAAACCCTGCTAGCTGTTAGCGACAGAACAGAGCTGAGAGCCATTAAGCCCTGCTAGCTGTTAGCGACAGAACAGAGCTGAGGGCCATTAAACCCTGCTAGCTGTTAGCGACAGAACAGAGCTGAGAGCCATTAAACCCTGCTAGCTGTTAGCGACAGAACAGAGATGAGGGCCATTAAACCCTGCTAGCTGTTAGCGACAGAACAGAGCTGAGGGCCATTAAACCCTGCTAGCTGTTAGCGACAGAACAGAGCTGAGAGCCATTAAACCCTGCTAGCTGTTAGCGACAGAACAGAGATGAGGGCCATTAAACCCTGCTAGCTGTTAGCGACAGATCAGAGCTGAGAGCCATTAAACCCTGCTAGCTGTTAGCGACAGAACAGAGCTGAGGGCCATTAAACCCTGCTAGCTGTTAGCGACAGAACAGAGCTGAGGGCCATTAAACCCTGCTAGCTGTTAGCGACAGAACAGAGCTGAAGGCCATTAAACCCTGCTAGCTGTTAGCGACAGAACAGAGCTGAGGGCCATTAAACCCTGCTAGCTGTTAGCGACAGAACAGAGCTGAGGGCCAGTAAACCCTGCTAGCTGTTAGCGACAGAACAAAGCTGAGGGCCATTAAACCCTGCTAGCTGTTAGCGACAGAACAGAGCTGAGGGCCATTAAACCCTGCTAGCTGTTAGCGACAGAACAGAGCTGAGGGCCATTAAACCCTGCTAGCTGTTAGCGACAGAACAGAGCTGAGGGCCATTAAACCCTGCTAGCTGTTAGCGACAGAACAGAGCTGAGGGCCATTAAACCCTGCTAGCTGTTAGCGACAGAACAGTAGTCTGAGGAGCCATTAAAGCCCTGCTAGCTGTCAGCGACAGAACAGAGCTGAGGGCCATTAAACCCTGCTAGCTGTTAGCGACAGAACAGAGCTGAGAGTCCATTAAACCCTGCTAGCTGTTAGCGACAGAACAGAGCTGAGGGCCATTAAACCCTGCTAGCTGTTAGCGACAGAACAGACCTGATGGCCATTAAACCCTGCTAGCTGTTAGCGACAGAACATAGCTGAGGGCCATTAAGCCCTGCTAGCTGTTAGCGACAGAACAGAGCTGAGGGCCATTAAACCCTGCTAGCTGTTAGCGACAGAACAGAGCTGAGGGCCATTAAACCCTGCTAGCTGTTAGCGACAGAACAGAGCTGAGGGCCATTAAACCCTGCTAGCTGTTAGCGACAGAACAGAGCTGAGGGCCATTAAACCCTGCTAGCTGTTAGCGACAGAACAGAGCTGAGGGCCATTAAACCCTGCTAGCTGTTAGCGACAGAACAGAGCTGAAGGCCATTAAACGGAGGTGATGGTGGAGGTGATTTTAGAGGTGATGGTGGAGGTGGAGGTGGTGGTGGAGGTTGTGGTGGTGGTGGAGGTGGTGGTAGAGGTGGTAGAGGTGGTGGTTCTGGTAGAGGTGGTGGTGTTGGTGGTAGAGGTGGTGGTTCTGGTAGAGGTGTTGGTAGAGAGGTTAGAGGTGGTGGTAGAGAGGGTAGAGGTGGTGGTGGTGGTGGTGGTGGTGGTGGTAGTAGAGGTGGTGGTGTTGGTGGTGGTAAAGGTGGAGGTAGAGGTGGTGGTGGTAGAGGTGGTGGAGGTAGAGGTGGTAGAGGTGGAGGTGGTAGAGGTGGTAGAGGTGGTGGAGGTGGTGGTAGAGGTGGTGGTGGTAGAGGTAGAGGTGGTGGAGGTAGAGGTGGTGGTGGTAGAGGTGGTGGAGGTAGAGGAGGTGGTGGTAGAGGTGGTGGAGGTAGAGGTAGTAGAGGTGGTGGAGGTAGAGGTGGTGGTGGTAGAGGTGGTGGAGGTAGAGGAGGTGGTGGTAGAGGTGATGGAGGTAGAGGTAGTAGAGGTGGTGGAGGTAGAGGTGGTGGTGGTAGAGTTGGTGGTGGTAGAGGTGGTGGAGGTAGAGGAGGTGGTGGTGGTCAAGGTGGTAGAGGTGGTGGAGGTAGAGGTGGTGGTGGTAGAGGTGGTAGAGGTGGTGGTGGTCAAGGTGGTAGAGGTGGTGGTGGTAGAGGTGGTGGTGGTAGAGGTGGTGGTGGTAGAGGTGGTGGTGGTAGAGGTGGTGGTGGTAGAGGTGGTGGAGGTAGAGGTGGTGGTGGTAGAGGTGGTAGAGGTGGTGGTGGTAGAGGTGGTGGTGGTGGTGGTGGTAGAGGTGGTAGAGGTGTTGGTGGTGCTGGTAGAGGTGGTGGTAGAGGGGGTGGTGGAGGTAGAGGTGGTAGAGGTAGTGGTTGTGGTAGAGGTGGTAGAGGTGGTGTTCTGGTAGAGGTGCTGGTAGAGGAGGTGGTGGTAGAGGTGGTGGTGGTAGAGGTGGTGGTAGAGGTGGAGGTAGATGTGGTGGAGCTGGAGGTGGTGGAGGTAGTGGTGGTAGAGGTGTTAGAGGTAGTGGTTGTGGTAGTGGTGGTAGAGGTAGTGGCTGTGGTAGAGGTGGTAGAGGTAGTGGTTGTGGTAGAGGTGGTGGTAGAGTTGGTGGTGGTAGAGGTGGTGGTGGTAGAGGTGGTGGTGGTAGAGGTGGTAGAGGTGGTGGTGGTAGAGGTGGTGGAGGTAGAGGTGGTAGAGGTAGTGGTTGTGGTAGAGGTGGTGGTAGAGTTGGTGGTGGTAGAGGTGGTGGTGGTAGAGGTGGTGGTGGTAGAGGTGGTAGAGGTGGTGGTGGTAGAGGTGGTAGAGGTAGTGGTTGTGGTAAGGTGGTGGTGGTAGAGGTGGTGGAGGTAGAGGTTGTGGTAGAGGTGGTGGTGGTAGAGGTGGTAGAGGTAGTGGTTGTGGTAGAGGTGGTAGAGGTAGTGGTTGTGGTAAGGTGGTAGAGGTAGTGGTTGTGGTAGAGGTGGTAGAGGTAGTGGTTGTGGTAAGGTGGTGGTGGTAGAGGTGGTGGTGGTAGAGGTGGTAGAGGTGGTGGTGGTAGAGGTGGGGGAGGTAGTGGTTGTGGTAGAGGTGGTAGAGGTAGTGGTTGTGGTAGAGGTGGTAGAGGTGGTGGTTGTGGTAAGGTGGTAGAGGTAGTGGTTGTGGTAGAGGTGGTAGAGGTAGTGGTTGTGGTAAGGTGGTGGTGGTAGAGGTGGTGGTGGTAGAGGTGGTAGAGGTGGTGGTGGTAGAGGTGGTGGAGGTAGTGGTTGTGGTAGAGGTGGTAGAGGTAGTGGTTGTGGTAGAGGTGGTAGAGGTAGTGGTTGTGGTAAGGTGGTAGAGGTAGTGGTTGTGGTAGAGGTGGTAGAGGTAGTGGTTGTGGTAGAGGTGGTAGAGGTAGTGGTGGTGGTAGAGGTGGTGGAGGTAGTGGTTGTGGTAGAGGTAGTGGTGGTAGAGGTAGTGGTTGTGGTAGAGGTGGTGGTGGTTGTGGTAGAGGTGGTAGAGGTAGTGGTTGTGTTGGTGGTGGTAGAGGTTGTGTTGGTGGTGGTAAAATGCAAATGAATTACTTAAAAATCATACAATGTGATTTTCTGGATTTCACTGAACAAGGGTTAATGCCCTCCTTGCCTGGTCCGTGAGTTTTGGTGGGCGGCCCTCTGTTGGCAGGTTTGTTGTGGTGCCATATTCTTTCAATTTTTAATAATGGATTTATTGGTGCTCCATGGGATGTTCAAAGTTTCTGATATTTTTTTAAAACCCAACAATGAACTGTACTTCTCCACAACTTTGTCCCTGAGCTGTTTGAAGAGCTGCTTGGTCTTCATGGTGCCGCTTGCTTGGTGGTGCCCCTTGCTTAGTGGTGTTGCAGACTCTGGGGCCTTTCAGAAAAGGTGCATATATAATGAGATCATGTGATAGATCATGTGACACTTAGATTGCACACAGGTGGACTTTATTTAGCTAAATTATGTGACTTCTGAAGGTAATTGGTTGTACCAGATCTTATTTAGGGGCTTCATAGCAAAGGGGGTGAATACATATGCACGCACCACTTTGCTGGGTTATTATTTTTTGAAACAAGTAATTTTTTTAAATTTCACTTCACCAATTTGGACTATTCATTGTATGTCCATTACATGAAATCCAAAATAAAATTCAATTTCAATTACAAGTTGTAATGCAACAAAATAGGTAAAACGCCAAGTGGGATGAATTATTTTGCAAGGCACTGTAAGTCCCTCTTTGTGGCACCTGACCACACGACTGAACAGTAGTCCAGGTGCGACAAAATTAGAGCCTTTAGGATCTGCCTTGTTGATAGTGCTGTAAAGAAGGTAGAGCAACGCTTTTTTATGGATGGACTTCTCCCTATCTTAGCAACTGTTGTATCAATATGTTTTGACCATGACAGTTTACAATCCAGGGGCCTCATTTACAAAAACAATTACAAAAAGTTTACAAATTTACAAAACAATTCTTAGATTTATACTAGAACCTAGTTAATCATTTCCGACGGTGTGTTTACGTTCGATTCATGAAAGATACTGAGTAGAAAAAACCTTGCTGAAGCATGTTTCAGTCACTTTTGTAGCTGACGTTTATAGTGTTGAGTCATTCGCATACAAAGACTCACTAGCTTTACTCAAAGCCAGTTGCATGTCTTTACTAAAGATTGTAAAAAGTAAGGAGCTTAGACAGCTGCCCTGGGGAATTCCTGATTCCACCTTGATTATGTTGGAGAGGCTTCCATTAAAGAACACCCTCTGTGTTCTGTTAGACAGGTAACTCTTTATCCACAATATAGCAGGGGGTGTAAAGCCAGAACACCCTCTGTGTTCTGTTAGACAGGTAACTCTTTATCCACATTATAGCAGGGGGTGTAAAGCCAGAACACCCTCTGTGTTCTGTTAGACAGGTAACTCTTTATCCACAATATAGCAGGGGGTGTAAAGCCAGAACACCCTCTGTGTTCTGTTAGACAGGTAACTCTTTATCCACATTATAGCAGGGGGTGTAAAGCCAGAACACCCTCTGTGTTCTGTTAGACAGGTAACTCTTTATCCACAATATAGCAGGGGGTGTAAAGCCAGAACACCCTCTGTGTTCTGTTAGACAGGTAACTCTTTATCCACATTATAGCAGGGGGTGTAAAGCCAGAACACCCTCTGTGTTCTGTTAGACAGGTAACTCTTTATCCACAATATAGCAGGGGGATGTAAAGCCATAAAACATATGTTTTCCAGCAGCAAACTGATAATGTCAAAAGCCGCAGTGAAGTCTAACAGCCCCCACAATCTTTTTATCATCAATTTCGCTCAGCCAGTCATCAGTCATTTGTGTAAGTACTGTTCTTGATGAATATCCTTGTCAATTTGTTTAATGTAAAATAGCATTGTATCTGCTCAAAAAAACAACAACTAAACTATACTAAGGGTTGGTAACAGGCTGATTGGCTGGCTGTTTGAGGCAGTAAAGGGGATTTTACTATTGTTAGGTAGTGGAATGACTTTTGCTCCCCTCAAGGCTTGACTTTCTACACATTTTCTAGTAGGCTTAAAGATGTGGCAAATAGGCAATATCGTCCGCTGTTATCCTTAGTAATTTTCCTTCCAAGTTGTCAGACCCCGGTGGCTTGTTATTGTTAATAGACAACAATACACTTTTCACCTCTTCCACACTGACTTTAAGGAATTCAAAAGTACAATTCTTGTCTTTTATAATTTGGTCCGATATACTTAGATGTGTAGTGTCGTAATTTGTTGCTGGCATGTCCTGCCTAAGTTTGTTAATCTTGCCAATGAACAAAATCATTAAAGTAGTTAGCAATATCAGTCGGTTTTGTGGTGAATGAGACATCTGATTCAACGAATGATGGAGCTGAACAATGTAACAAAAAGCTGAACAATGTAACAATATTTCTGTATTCCAACCAGCTCAAATTGTCCATGGGGACTTTTAATTTTTTAATTTTATTTTTTTAACCTTTGTTTAACAAGTCAGTCAAGAACAAATTCTTATTTTCAGTAACAGCCTAGGAACAATGGATCAACTGCCTTGTTCAGGAGCAGAATGACAGATTTTTACCTTGTCAGTTCAGGGATTTGATCTTGCAACCTTTTGGTGACTAGTACAACTCTCTAACCACTGGGCTACGCTTCCACCCCATACTTAAAGAACAATCATGTCGAATTCCTTACTAATTTGTAAAGTAACTACCACAGCAGAACAACATAACTGTTTCTCTGAATGTGTATTTTTCCCAGTTACCAGATTTACATTTGAATGTTGTGTAAAATGAATGATTGAGTATGGGACTAATTTTGAAAAGATGAAACGTGATGATAGCCTTCTAAATGAGAGAATGGTAAAGTTTTAACTAGTCAGTGACCACAACCCCGTGAGCACAGACATTTACATCGGCGTCATGGAACGCCCACTTTTCTATTCTAGAATAAGAGGACTCGTGACAAAATTTACATTTAGTGAAGATAATACCGGGACAGCGTCCCCACGTTGAAATAGCTTCTACTCTCTAGAGACCAAAAAGCTGCTGTGGGAAGTGGTTTAAACTACAGCTCTAACAAAGGAAAACACCAGAGAATGTGGAAGATCATCCCCACGCTGAACGGTGAAGAAATCTATAAACTAAAGACCAATTATTCAGGCTGCAGCTGTTTAAGTACTTTAGTCTGCTAAACGCAACCGGTCGAACGACCGAATGGCACTCTGACGTATCCATTATAACAAGCTACAACTACGAAATACTTTGATCTCTGGTGGAGACTTCCTGTCGACATCCAGCAAACGCACCGGTGATCGGAAAGAAGGCATGCACTTGTAAATATGTAAATTGCAATTTCTTTTCAAATGAGCGGTTGTTCATGTTCAAAATATCAGCATTTGCGCTGTCCTCACACATTTCCTTTGTCTACTGAGCCGTCATATCGGTTTAATCCACTAGGGACTTTTCTTTGTGTCATGTTAGTAACCAATGTATGACCTACTGTGTGTGTGTGTGTGTTCATGTAATTCTGTGATTGATTAATTAGTTAGTAAATAAATAATTAAGCCAATTTGTAAATCGCTGATTCATGATCTATGTTAGGGTTCATGCAGATATCAAAGGGTTTGTGACATTCAGGAATGAGATTGATGAGGTAATAAAACATTAATAGAAGACTGAATCAATAAGATAATAAAATATCTGAAGAGTTATATTCTGGAAATTGTAACTCTATAAACAACATTTTCCCGTGCTGCTCCGACTTCCTAGTTAATTACTATTCCGGGATTTGTTTAATCACGGAATAATTACACATAGAGAATTGATTTGATAATATGACAGTTATCACATTTAATGACAGCAAACGCTTTGACATATTCCCTGTGAGGAATCAAAGACAGAATGAGGCATTTATTTTGATTCAGCCGATATAAAATTGAAAAGCATTATGCACCCAGATTATGTTATACAACATGGGGGTTGTAGACTGGACTTGTTGACGTGTGTGTTGCCATTTGAACAACAGAAGGAGGTTTCCTCCGTCTTGTTTCTCTGACATAGTCAGATGAGTCATGATTTGTTAAATTCCAGAACGATGTGACACTTCGAGGGGTCACTCAGACTACCTCGCCTCTCACATTGAGACTCATGCTGAAACTACACATCCAGATCGTATCGCTCGTTCACCCTCTGTATATTACCAGCCTTCAATCTGAACCCCTGCTAGCAAGAGCAGCCTATAGCAAGGATCCCATTGATGGATTGGAAAACCAACCACGTATGGTCACAGGTCACAGTGCCTTCTCCACTGACCACACTGTCTTCCCCTTACGCTAGTTGCAAACTGCAGTCATCCACGAGGGGTATCTGTCGAAAGCACCCTTTGGGAAAAATATGTTTCGAAACCTCTTGGTGCAGAATCCGATCCAAGAAGATATTACAATATCGCAACACATTTAATCAGCAAACCTGATTGGCCATTCTTTTCATGATTTCGAGCCATCTGTCTCTGTGAATGAGCAACTTCCCTCCTCCTTGCAGTCATGCAATACGGAAGTTGAGATGAATTTCCCTTTTGACACTTCAGCAAGAAAAACATTGATGCGCAGTGTACTTTGTTTTCGATGACCTTCTGCTTTTGGGGGGACTGTCACCCTTTACAATGACACTGATGGCGTCAGTCTCGCAGCTGATCCGATGACTCCCACCGTGCGATATCACAGACAGATATCCTCGTCTCAGTTTGCAGGTACCGAAGAGGTTGCCACACGCGGACGTGGTGGTGACTGACATGCCTCGACAGCCACTGAGCGTTTTGAAGCACAAACACCAGGAGATTTGGTTGAAAGGTTACAGCCATTCTCATAACGACGTGGCCGCTGACAACACATAGGGTCCGATCTTTTCCTTTGTGCCTTGGATACCAACACCAACCGCTGGTGGGGGGGTCGAGGACGGTTGGTGGGGGGGGGGGGGCGAGGCCGGTTGGGGGGAGTCGAGGACGGTTGGGGGGTGAGGCCGGTTGGGGGGGGGGGGGGTCGAGGCCGGTTGGGGGGTGAGGCCGGTTGGGGGGGGGGGGGGGGTCGAGGCCGGTTGGGGGATCAAGGCCGGTTGGGGGGGGGGGGTCGAGGACGGTTGGGGGGGGGGTGGGGGACGTTGAGGGCGGTTGGGGGGGGGGGGGGTTGAGGACGGTTGGGGGGGGTCGAAGATGGTTGGGGGGGTTGAGGCCGGTTGGGGGATCGAGGCCGGTTTGTGGGGTCGAGGCCGGTTGGGGGGTCGAGGACGGTTGGGGGGGGTCGAGGCCGGTTGGGGGGGTCGAGGACGGTTGGGGGGTTCGAGGACGGTTGGGGGGTCGAGACCGGTTGGGGGGTCGAGGTCGGTTGGGGGGTGTCGAGGCCGGTTGGGGGGGTCGATGGATGGTGCTTGATTTCAACTTTCTAGTCTGTTAAATTATATAAAGTTTGTTTTAATGATATTTGGGAACAAATAAATGCTTTTACATTTTTTTGTTTGTTGTCTTTCTCACTTTATTTCTCTCTCTCTCTCTCACTCTCTCTCTCTTCCTCTCTCTCTCGCTCTGTCTTTCTCTCTCTCTCTCTCCTCTCTCTCTCTCTCTCTCTCTCTCTCTCTCTTCCTCTCTCTCTCGCTCTGTCTTTCTCTCTCTCTCTCTCTCCTCTCTCTCTTCCTCTTTCTCTCTCTCTCTCTCTGTCTTTCTCTCTCTCTCTCTCTTCCTCTCTCTCTCGCTCTGTCTTTCTCTCTCTCTCTCTCTCTCTCTCTTCCTCTCTCTCTCGCTCTGTCTTTCTCTCTCTCTCTCCTCTCTCTCTCTCTCTCTCTCTTCCTCTCTCTCTCGCTCTGTCTTTCTCTCTCTCTGTCTCTCCTCTCTCTCTTCCTCTTTCTCTCTCTCTCTCTGTCTTTCTCTCTCTCTCTCTCTGTCTCTCTCTCTCTCTCTCTTCCTCTCTCTCTCGCTCTGTCTTTCTCTCTCTCTCTCTCTCTCTCTCTCTCTCTCTCTCTCTCTCTCTCTCTCTCTCTCTCTCTCTCTCTCTCTCTCTCTCTCTCTCTCTTCCTCTCTCTCTCGATCTGCCTCTCTCCTCTCTCTCTTCCTCTTTCTCTCTCTCTCTGTCTTTCTCTCTCTCTCTCTTCCTCTCTCTCTCTCTCTCTTCCTCACTCTCTCTCTCTCTCTTCCTCTCTCTCTCTTTCTCTCCCCCCTCTCTCTCTTTCTCTCTCTCTCTCTTCTCCTCTCAATTCAATTCAATTCAAGGGGCTTTATTGGCATGGGAAACATGTGTTAACATTGCCAAAGCAAGTGAGGTAGATATTATACAAAAGTGAAATAAACAATACAAATTAACAGTAAACATTACACATACAGAAGTTTCAAAACAATAAAGACATTACAAATGTTATATTATATATATACAGTGTTGTAACAATGTACAAATGGTTAAAGCACACAAGTTAAAATAAATAAGCATAAATATGGGTTGTATTTACAATGGTGTTTGTTCTTCACTGGTTGCCCTTTTCTTGTGGCAACAGGTCACAAATCTTGCTGCTGTGATGGCACACTGTGGAATTAGAGTAGATATGGGAGTAGATATGTAGATATGGGAGTTTATCAAAATTGGATTTGTTTTCAAATTCTTTGTGGATCTGTGTAATCTGTGGGAAATATGTCTCTCTAATATGGTCATACATTGGGCAGGAGGTTAGGAAGTGCAGCTCAGTTTCCACCTCATTTTGTGGGCAGTGAGCACATAGCCTGTCTTCTCTTGAGAGCCATGTCTGCCTACGGCGGCCTTTCTCAATAGCAAGGCTATGCTCACTGAGTCTGTACATAGTCAAAGCTTTCCTTAAGTTTGGGTCAGTCACAGTGGTCAGGTATTCTGCCACTGTGTACTCTCTGTTTAGGGCCAAATAGCATTCTAGTTTGCTCTGTTTTTTTGTTAATTCTTTCCAATGTGTCAAGTAATTATCTTTTTGTTTTCTCATGATTTGGTTGGGTCTAATTGTGCTGTTGTCCTGGGGCTCTGTGGGGTGTGTTTGTGTTTGTGAACAGAGCCCTAGGACCAGCTTGCTTAGGGGACTCTTCTCCAGGTTCATCTCTCTGTAGGTGATGGCTTTGTTATGGAAGGTTTGG
>NC_092112.1:6045135-6075135 GCF_045679555.1 Salvelinus alpinus | reverse complement strand
AGCAGAGCATCTGAATATCTGGGTCCCGAATGGCACCCTATTCACTGTGCAGTGCCCTGTTTTAATCAGAGCTCTGTAGGCCCTGGTCAAATAGAACCCTGTTCTCTGTAGGCCCTGGTCAAATAGAACCCTGTTCTCTGTAGGCCCTGGTCAAATAGAACCCTGTTCTCTGTAGGCCCTGGTCAAATAGAACCATGTTCTCTGTAGGCCCTGGTCAAATAGAACCCTGTTCTCTATAGGCCCTGGTCAAATAGAACCCTGTTCTCTGTAGGCCCTGGTCAAATAGAACCCTGTTCTCTGTAGGCCCTGGTCAAATAGAACCCTGTTCTCTGTAGGCCCTGGTCAAATAGAACCCTGTTCTCTGTAGGCCCTGGTCAAATAGAACCCTGTTCTCTGTAGGCCCTGGTCAAATAGAACCCTGTTCTCTATAGGCCCTGGTCAAATAGAACCCTGTTCTCTGTAGGCCCTGGTCAAATGAGGTACATTACATAGGGAAAATAGACCATGTCTCTAGATGGGATGTGGTCTCCCCCTGTCTCTAGATGGGATGTGGTCTCTCCCTGTCTCTAGACGGGATGTGGTCTCTACCTGTCTCTAGATGGGATGTGGTCTCTCCCTGTCTCTAGATGGGATGTGGTCTCTCCCTGTCTCTAGATGGGATGTGGTCTCTCCCTGTCTCTAGATGGGATGTGGTCTCCCCCTGTCTATAGAAGGGATGTGGTCTCCCCCTGTCTCTAGATGGGATGTGGTCTCTCCCTGTCTCTAGATGGGATGTGGTCTCTCCCTGTCTCTAGATGGGATGTGGTCTCTCCCTGTCTCTAGATGGGATGTGGTCTCTACCTGTCTCTGGACGGGATGTGGTCTCTCCCTGTCTATAGATGGGATGTGGTCTCTCCCTGTCTCTAGATGGGATGTGGTCTCTCCCTGTCTCTAGATGGGATGTGGTCTCTCCCTGTCTCTAGATGGGATGTGGTCTCTACCTGTCTCTGGACGGGATGTGGTCTCTCCCTGTCTCTAGATGGGATGTGGTCTCCCCCTGTCTCTAGATGGGATGTGGTCTCTACCTGTCTCTAGATGGGATGTTGTCTCCCCCTGTCTATAGAAGGGATGTGGTCTCCCCCTGTCTCTGGAAGGGATGTGGTCTCTACCTGTCTCTGGACGGGATGTGGTCTCTCCCTGTCTCTAGATGGGATGTGGTCTCTCCCTGTCTCTAGATGGGATGTGGTCTCCCCCTGTCTCTAGATGGGATGTGGTCTCTCCCTGTCTCTAGATGGGATGTGGTCTCTCCCTGTCTCTAGATGGGATGTGGTCTCTCCCTGTCTCTAGATGGGATGTGGTCTCTCCCTGTCTCTAGATGGGATGTGGTCTCCCCCTGTCTCTAGATGGGATGTGGTCTCTCCCTGTCTCTGGACGGGATGTGGTCTCTACCTGTCTCTAGAAGGGATGTGGTCTCTCCCTGTCTCTAGATGGGATGTGGTCTCTCCCTGTCTCTAGATGGGATGTGGTCTCTCCCTGTCTCTAGATGGGATGTGGTCTCTCCCTGTCTCTAGATTGGATGTGGTCTCTACCTGTCTCTAAGGAAACACGTCTGAGTAGAACTGAAAGGTTCAAGATTTGAACTGATTATAATGGAGTATTTTATATAGACAGAGACACACAGAGAGACATACACCCCATTGAAATCCTGCATGCAGAGTTCTGTAAGATTGTCCTACATTTTAAACTTTATTTAACCAGGCAAGTCAGTTAAGAACAAATTCTTATTTTTCATGACGGCCTACACCGGCCAAACCCGGACGACGCTGGGCCAATTGTGCGCCGCCCTATGGGACTCCCAATCGCGGCCGGTTGTGATACACCCTGAAAGCCTGTAGTGATGTCTCTAGCACTGAGATACAGTACCTTAAACCGCTGCACCACCGGTCCATGCCTTACATGTCCAGAGGAAAACTACCAACAATGCATGCTGGGCAGAATTAGGCCAATAACAACTAATAATAAAAACTCAAAAAAGAGCAATTAAGTTTTGGAAACATCTAAAATACAGTGACCCCCTCTCATATCATTACCAAGCCCTGCAATAACAAGAGCTGAGCAAAGAAAAGAGTCCCCTCATCCAGCTGGTCCTGGGGCTGAGTTCACAAACCTGTTCTACTAACACACTGAAGCCTCAGGACCAGAACATCCAATCAATCAGAATAAACCAAATTACAACACAGTCAAAACAAAACTATATTGCTTATTGGGAAACACAAGCGCAAAATGCAGTGCTATCTGGCCCTAAATCGACAGTACACCGTGGCTAAATATTTGACCATGGTTACTGATCAAAACCTTAGAAAAACATTGACAAAGTACAGGCTCAGTGAGCACAGCCTTGCCATTGAGAAGGGTAGACACAGGAAAACCTGGCTCCCTGTAGAGGAAAGGCTGTGCAACCACTGCACAACAGCAGAACCCGAGACAGAGCTGCATTTCCTGACAAAATGTCAAAAATATAAAATAATTAGAGAGTGTAATTTCCCCAAATGTAAAACCCTTATTCAAGGTTTCAAAGACCTCTCTGATGAGGATAGGCCACCCGTCCTGTTGGGGGAGGACGCAGAGAGCTGTGGGTTGGCAGCGCACTACATTGCTGCCTGTCATAAGATGAGGGACAGAGTCTGACAGACCAACCAACCTGTTTAATGTTATTGTTCAATGTATTATTGATTATTGTTATAACTGTTGTCCTGTTGACAATATTGATTATTATTATTAGTAATTATGTTAATATTGTAAATCTCCAAAGTAAGCTTTGGTAATATTTACATTGTTACGACATGCCAATAAAGCAAAGTGAATTGAATTGAGAGAGACACAGAGAGACAGAGAGACAGAGAGACAGAGAGACAGAGAGACAGAGAGACAGAGAGACAGAGAGAGACAGAGACAGAGAGAGAGACAGAGAGACAGAGAGACAGAGAGACAGAGAGACAGACAGAGAGACAGAGAGACAGAGAGACAGAGTGACAGAGACAGAGAGACAGAGAGACAGAGAGACAGAGAGACAGAGAGAGACAGAGAGAGAGACAGAGAGACAGAGAGACAGAGAGACAGAGAGACAGAGAGACAGAGAGAGACAGAGAGACAGAGAGACAGAGAGACAGAGAGACAGAGAGAGACAGAGAGACAGAGAGACAGAGAGACAGAGAGACAGAGAGACAGAGAGACAGAGAGAGAGAGACAGAGAGAGAGACAGAGAGACAGAGAGACAGAGTGACAGAGACATACAGAGTAACATATAGATATACAGATACCCAGACACACAGACAGACATAAAGAGACAGAGAAAACATACAGAGAGAGAGACAGAGAGACAGAGAGACAGAGAGACAGAGAGACAGAGAGACAGAGAGAGAGAGAGAGACAGAGAGAGAGACAGAGAGACAGAGAGACAGAGAGACAGAGAGACAGAGAGAGAGAGAGAGACAGAGAGACAGAGAGACAGAGAGAGACAGAGAGACAGAGAGACAGAGAGACAGAGAGACAGAGAGACAGAGAGAGACAGAGAGACAGAGAGACAGAGAGACAGAGAGACAGAGAGAGAGAGACAGAGAGAGAGACAGAGAGACAGAGAGACAGAGAGACAGAGAGACAGAGAGAGACAGAGAGACAGAGAGACAGAGAGAGACAGAGAGACAGAGAGACAGAGAGAGAGACAGAGAGACAGAGAGACAGAGAGACAGAGAGACAGAGAGACAGAGAGACAGAGAGAGACAGAGAGACAGAGAGACAGAGAGAGACAGAGAGACAGAGAGACAGAGAGAGACAGAGAGACAGAGAGACAGAGAGACAGAGAGACAGAGTGACAGAGACATACAGAGTAACATATAGATATACAGATACCCAGACACACAGACAGACATAAAGAGACAGAGAAAACATACAGAGAAAGAGCCAGGGAAACAGAGAGACACAGACACAGAAAGACAGAGAAAGTTAGAGTGAGAAAGAGAGAGAGACAGAGAGACACAGAAAGACAGAGCAATGTCCCTGGTAGTTACATAGAATCTAGGATATGAGAACATGTTCATCACCAACAACCACACAAGGAAAGTCTTAATTCCAGATTCAACATTAACCCTTCAGGTCTTAATTCCAGATTCAACATTAACCCTTCAGGTCTTAATTCCAGATTCAACATTAACCCTTCAGGTCTTAATTCCAGATTCAACATTAACCCTTCAGGTCTTAATTCCAGATTCAACATTAACCCTTCAGGTCTTAATTCCAGATTCAACATTAACCCTTCAGGTCTTAATTCCAGATTCAGCATTAACCCTTCATGTCTTAATTCCAGATTCAACATTAACCCTTCAGGTCTTAATTCCAGATTCAACATTAACCCTTCAGGTCTTAATTCCAGATTCAACATTAACCCTTCAGGTCTTAATTCCAGATTCAACATTAACCCTTCAGGTCTTAATTCCAGATTCAACATTAACCCTTCAGGTCTTAATTCCAGATTCAACATTAACCCTTCAGGTCTTAATTCCAGATTCAACATTAACCCTTCAGGTCTTAATTCCAGATTCAGCAATAACCCTTCGGGTCTTAATTCCAGATTCAACATTAACCCTTCAGGTCTTAATTCCAGATTCAGCATTAACCCTTCAGGTCTTAATTCCAGATTCAGCATTAACCCTTCAGGTCTAAATTCCAGATTCAACATTAACCCTTCAGGTCTTAATTCCAGATTCAGCATTAACCCTTCAGGTCTTAATTCCAGATTCAACATTAACCCTTCAGGTCTTAATTCCAGATTCAACATTAACCCTTCAGGTCTTAATTCCAGATTCAACATTAACCCTTCAGGTCTTAATTCCAGATTCATCATTAACCCTTCAGGTCTTAATTCCAGATTCAACATTAACCCTTCAGGTCTTAATTCCAGATTCAACATTAACCCTTCAGGTCTTAATTCCAGATTCAGCATTAACCCTTCAGGTCTTAATTCCAGATTCAGCATTAACCCTTCAGGTCTTAATTCCAGATTCAGCATTAACCCTTCAGGTCTTAATTCCAGATTCAACATTAACCCTTCAGGTCTTAATTCCAGATTCAGCAATAACCCTTCGGGTCTTAATTCCAGATTCAACATTAACCCTTCAGGTCTTAATTCCAGATTCAGCATTAACCCTTCAGGTCTTAATTCCAGATTCAGCATTAACCCTTCAGGTCTAAATTCCAGATTCAACATTAACCCTTCAGGTCTTAATTCCAGATTCAGCATTAACCCTTCAGGTCTTAATTCCAGATTCAACATTAACCCTTCAGGTCTTAATTCCAGATTCAACATTAACCCTTCAGGTCTTAATTCCAGATTCAACATTAACCCTTCAGGTCTTAATTCCAGATTCAACATTAACCCTTCAGGTCTTAATTCCAGATTCAACATTAACCCTTCAGGTCTTAATTCCAGATTCAACATTAACCCTTCAGGTCTTAATTCCAGATTCAGCATTAACCCTTCAGGTCTTAATTCCAGATTCAGCATTAACCCTTCAGGTCTTAATTCCAGATTCAGCATTAACCCTTCAGGTCTTAATTCCAGATTCAACATTAACCCTTCAGGTCTTAATTCCAGATTCAACATTAACCCTTCAGGTCTTAATTCCAGATTCAGCATTAACCCTTCAGGTCTTAATTCCAGATTCAACATTAACCCTTCAGGTCTTAATTCCAGATTCAGCATTAACCCTTCAGGTCTTAATTCCAGATTCAGCAAGACTCACACAGGACCACCCTGCTATTGTAACGCACACACACACACACACACACACACACACACACACACACACACACACACACACACACACACACACACACACACACACACACACACACACACACACACACACACACACACACACACACACACACACACACACACACACACACACACACACATACCCGCTCAGCTACTAGCACAAACAAACCACATGGTTCATAAAACCTGCCGACCGCTCGCCTACACACACTGAGCCCTGCTAGGGCATCATATTGATAACACACCCTCTGTCTGTCTGTCTGTCTGTCTGTCTGTCTGTCTGTCTGTCTGTCTGTCTGTCTGTCTGTCTGTCTGTCTGTCTGTCTGTCTGTCTGTCTGTCTGTCTGTCTGTCTGTCTGTCTGTCTGTCTGTCTGTCTGTCTGTCTGTCTGTCTGTCTGTCTGTCTGATTCTCTGTCTGTCTGATTCTCTGTCTGTCTGTCTGTCTGTCTGTCTGTCTGTCTGTCTGTCTGTCTGTCTGTCTGTCTGTCTGTCTGTCTGTCTGTCTGTCTGTCTGTCTGTCTGTCTGTCTGTCTGTCTGTCTGTCTGATTCTCTGTCTGACTGTCTGTCTGTCTGATTCTCTGTCTGACTGTCTGTCTGTCTGTGCAGCATTGGAGGACTGGTTAAAGGAATCTGGTTAACCAGACAGTAATTGTGACTCCCAGCATGCGCTCTGTTCTCTTTGTTTACCAGAGTACTCAGCTCTACTGTTTCTGATGCATACGGCCAAGGGGAGGGGATGTGTAAGCTCATGCTGTAAGCTCAAAATCAAAACCCATGATATCTCACCTTCCTAATATTTGATTTGATTTGATTTGATTTGCGTTGCAGCCTCCTTTTGCCCTCAGAACAGTCTGAATTGGTCGGTGCATGGACTCTACAAGGTGTTCAAAGCGTTCCACAGGGATGCTGGCCCATGTTGACTCCAAATGCTTCCCACAGTTGTGTCAAGATGGCTGGATGTCCTTTGGGTGGTGGACCATTCTTGATTCACACAAGAAACTGTTGAGCTTGAAAATCCCAGCAACTTTGCAGTTCTTAACACAAACCATTGCGCCTGGCACCTACTACCATACCCCGTTCAAAGGCACTTAAACATTTTGTCTTGCCCATTCACCCTCTGAATGGCAGACATACACAATCCATGTCTCAATTGCCTCAAGGCTTAAAAATCCTTATTCAACCCGTCTCCTCCCCTTCATCTACAATGATTGAAGTGGATTTAACAAGTGACGTCAATAAGGGATCATAGCTTTCACCTGGATTCACCTGGTTGGTCTTGAGCAGGTGTTCTTAGTGTTTTGTCCACTCAGTGTATATAAATAGTTTCCCAGTTATGGAACAGAGGTGTTGCATAATTTCAAGTAGTTTTTCTCCATTTATAAAACCTGTTCTGGTATAGTAATGTAACTATAATAGTTAGAGTATAGACCTAGTAATTCAATAGGTTATATTATAAGTTAGAGTATAGACCTAGTAATTCAATAGGTTATATTATAAGTTAGAGTATAGACCTAGTAATTCAACACTTTATAAATATAATTTTATTCTGTTTGCTGGAATTGAACCGTGGCTGTAAATATAAAAAACCGAAGGAAACAGTTTGAGAGAAGCATGAAAAACATTTGTCAGCGAAAAACCACAAACTACTCTTTTAGAAAGCCGAGATGAGACGGAGCTGTATTTTCTTTCATTGTGTCGTTCTGTCCCAGTTTAGTTTCCCCCTCCGATACGAGAACGAGAGAACGAGAGAAGAAAACAACGGTAGTCAGAAGAGCCTGTTATTAAATTGGAGCATCTCTCTCTCACATGAAGAGAGGAAAAGGGGAGTATTTTCAATATCTCTGTCATAAAATATTAATTATGGACTCATCCTGTTCTAACTGCTGTAGTTGAATCAGTAGCAGAATGAGGCGTTAATATGAGGTGTGTTATTGGAGGGAGATGTTGATACGAGACGTTGGAATGACGTCCTATTTCCCCAGGCCTGTATGCAGACAGCGAGACACAACACAACAACATCGACAACAACAGCGACAGCAGACGATAGTTGCTGATGGAAAGACGGAAAAAATAAGAGTTTCACCTTCTCGATGCTGGCTGGGGATTGGCTGAAAGAGATCAGGAAACTGAGAGAGCTTTGATTAGTGAAGCTTTCTGGATGAGAGGAGGAGGAAGGGGAGATGAAGAGGAGGGGAGGAGGAGAGGAGGGGAGAGGTGAAGGAAGGGGAGAGGAGGATGAGGGGAGAGAAGGAGGAGGGGAGAGGAAGAGGAAGGGAGAGGTGGAGGAGAGGAGAGGAGGAGAGGAGGAGGAAGGGGAGAGGAGGAGGAAGGGGAGAGGAAGGGGAGAGAAAGAGATCAGGAAACTGAGAGAGCTTTGATTAGTGAAGCTTTCTGGATGAGAGGAGGAGGAAGGGGAGATGAAGAGGAGGGGAGGAGGAGAGGAGGGGAGAGGTGAAGGAAGGGGAGAGGAGGATGAGGGGAGAGAAGGAGGAGGGGAGAGGAAGAGGAAGGGAGAGGTGGAGGAGAGGAGAGGAGGAGAGGAGGAGGAAGGGGAGAGGAGGAGGAAGGGGAGAGGAAGGGGAGAGGAGGATGAGGGGAGGTGGAGGAGGGGAGAGGAGGATGAGGGGAGAGGAGGAGAGGGGAGAGGAGGAGAGGGGAGAGGAGGAGGAAGGGGAGAGGAAGAGGAGGGGAGGAGGGGAGAGGTGGAGGAGGGGAGAGGAGGATGATGGGAGAGGAGGAGAGGAGGAGGAAGGGGAGAGGAGGAGGGGAGAGGTGGAGGAGGGGAGGAGGGGAGAGGAGGATGAGAGGAGAGGAGGAAAGGGGAGAGGAGGAGGAAGGGGAGAGGAGGAGGAGGGGAGGAGGGGAGGGGAGAGGTGGAGGAGGGGAGAGGAGGATGAGGAGAGAGGAGGAGAGGGGAGAGGAGGAGGAAGGGGAGGGGAGGAGGGGAGAGGTGGAGGAGGGGAGAGGAGGAGAGGGGAGAGGAAGAGGAGAGGTGGAGGAGGGGAGGTTAGGAGAGGAGGAGAGGAGGAGGAAGGGGAGAGGAGGAGAAGGGGAGAGGAGGAAGGGGAGAGGAGGAGAGGGGAGAGGAGGAGAGGGGAGAGGAGAAGTGGAGAGGAAGAGGAGGGGAGAAGGGGGGGAGGAGGAGGGTTGAGGAGGATGAGGGGAGAGGAAGAGGAGGGGAGGGGGGGAGGAGGAGGAGGAGGAGGGTTGAGGAGGATGAGGGGAGAGGAAGAGGAGGGGAGGAGGGGTGGAGGGGGGAGGAGGAGGAGGGTTGAGGAGGATGATGTGAGAGGAAGAGGAGGGGAGGAGGGGAGAGGAAGAGGAGAGGAGGAATGAATGTGAGATGAAGTTCCTTTAGTAATGTAGCATCATCAATGCATTTCAGTCACTAGAGAGCTGACAAGACATCCTGTTTCAGTCACTAGAGAGCTGACAAGACATCCTGTTTCATTCGCTAGAGAGCTGACAAGACATCCTGTTTCAGTCGCTAGAGAGCTGACAAGACATCCTGTTTCAGTCACTAGAGAGCTGACAAGACATCCTGTTTCAGTCGCTAGAGAGCTGACAAGACATCCTGTTTCAGTCACTAGAGAGCTGACAAGACATCCTGTTTCAGTCGCAAGAGAGCTGACATCCTGTTTCAGTCGCAAGAGAGCTGACATCCTGTTTCAGTCACTAGAGAGCTGACAAGACATCCTGTTTCAGTCACTAGAGAGATGACAAGACATCCTGTTTCAGTCACTAGACAGCTGACAAGACATCCTGTTTCAGTCGCTAGAGAGCTGACATCCTGTTTCAGTCACTAGAGAGCTGACAAGACATCCTGTTTCAGTCACTAGAGAGCAGACAATACATCCTGTTTTAGTCGCCAGAGAGCTGACAAGACATCCTGTTTCAGTCGCTAGAGAGCTGACAAGACATCATGTTTCAGTCGCTAGAGAGCTGACAAGACATCCTGTGTCAGTCCTTAGAGAGCTGACAAGACATCCTGTTTCAGTCACTAGAGAGCTGACAAGACATCCTGTTTCAGTCGCTAGAGAGCTGACAAGACATCCTGTTTCAGTTGCTAGAGAGCTGACAAGACATCCTGTTTCTGTCACTAGAGAGCTGACAAGACATCCTGTTTCAGTCACTAGAGAGCTGACGAGACATCCTGTTTCAGTCACTAGAGAGCTGACAAGACATCCTGTTTCAGTCACTAGAGAGCTGACAAGACATCCTGTTTCAGTCGCTAGAGAGCTGACAAGACATCCTGTTTCAGTCGCTAGAGAACTGACGAGACATCCTGTTTCAGTCACTAGAGAGCTGACAAGACATCCTGTTTCAGTCGCTAGAGAACTGACGAGACATCCTGTTTCAGTCGCTAGAGAGCTGACAAGACATCCTGTTTCAGTCACTAGAGAGCTGACAAGACATCCTGTTTCAGTCGCTAGAGAGCTGACAAGACATCCTGTTTCAGTCACTAGAGAGCTGACAAGACATCCTGTTTCAGTCGCAAGAGAGCTGACATCCTGTTTCAGTCGCAAGAGAGCTGGCATCCTGTTTCAGTCACTAGAGAGCTGACAAGACATCCTGTTTCAGTCACTAGAGAGATGACAAGACATCCTGTTTCAGTCACTAGACAGCTGACAAGACATCCTGTTTCAGTCGCTAGAGAGCTGACAACACATCCTGTTTCAGTCACTAGAGAGCTGACAAGACATCCTGTTTCAGTCGCTAGAGAGCTGACAAGACATCCTGTTTCAGTCGCTAGAGAGCTGACATCCTGTTTCAGTCACTAGAGAGCTGACAAGACATCCTGTTTCAGTCACTAGAGAGCAGACAATACATCCTGTTTTAGTCGCCAGAGAGCTGACAAGACATCCTGTTTCAGTCGCTAAGGAAGAGCCTGAACACAGACATCCTGTGTCAGTCCTTAGAGAGCTGACAAGACATCCTGTTTCAGTCACTAGAGAGCTGACAAGACATCCTGTTTCAGTCGCTAGAGAGCTGACAAGACATCCTGTTTCAGTTGCTAGAGAGCTGACAAGACATCCTGTTTCTGTCACTAGAGAGCTGACAAGACATCCTGTTTCAGTCACTAGAGAGCTGACGAGACATCCTGTTTCAGTCACTAGAGAGCTGACAAGACATCCTGTTTCAGTCACTAGAGAGCTGACAAGACATCCTGTTTCAGTCGCTAGAGAGCTGACAAGACATCCTGTTTCAGTCGCTAGAGAACTGACGAGACATCCTGTTTCAGTCACTAGAGAGCTGACAAGACATCCTGTTTCAGTCGCTAGAGAACTGACGAGACATCCTGTTTCAGTCGCTAGAGAGCTGACGAGACATCCTGTTTCAGTCGCTAGAGAACTGACAAGACATCCTGTTTCAGTCACTAGAGAGCTGACAAGACATCCTGTTTCAGTCGCTAGAGAGCTGACAAGACATCCTGTTTCAGTCACTAGAGAGCTGACAAGACATCCTGTTTCAGTCACTAGAGAGCTGACAAGACATCCTGTTTCAGTCACTAGAGAGCTGACAAGACATCCTGTTTCAGTCGCTAGAGAGCTGACAAGACATCCTGTTTCAGTCGCTAGAGAGCTGACAAGACATCCTGTTTCAGTCACTTAGAGAGCTGACAAGACATCCTGTTTCAGTCACTAGAGAGCTGACAAGACATCCTGTTTCAGTCACTAGAGAGCTGACAAGACATCCTGTTTCAGTCGCTAGAGAGCTGACAAGACATCCTGTTTCAGTCACTAGAGAGCTGACAAGACATCCTGTTTCAGTCACTAGAGAGCTGACGAGACATCCTGTTTCAGTCACTAGAGAGCTGACGAGACATCCTGTTTCAGTCACTAGAGAGCTGACAAGACATCCTGTTTCAGTCACTAGAGAGCTGACAAGACATCCTGTTTCAGTCACTAGAGAGCTGACAAGACATCCTGTTTCAGTCACTAGAGAGCTGACAAGACATCCTGTTTCAGTCACTAGAGAGCTGACAAGACATCCTGTTTCAGTCACTAGAGAGCTGACAAGACATCCTGTTTCAGTCACTAGAGAGCTGACAAGACATCCTGTTTCAGTCACTAGAGAGCTGACAAGACATCCTGTTTCAGTCACTAGAGAGCTGACAAGACATCCTGTTTCAGTCACTAGAGAGCTGACAAGACATCCTGTTTCAGTCACTAGAGAGCTGACAAGACATCCTGTTTCAGTCACTAGAGAGCTGACGAGACATCCTGTTTCAGTCACTAGAGAGCTGACAAGACATCCTGTTTCAGTCACTAGAGAGCTGACGAGACATCCTGTTTCAGTCACTAGAGAGCTGACGAGACATCCTGTTTCAGTCACTAGAGAGCTGACGAGACATCCTGTTTCAGTCACTAGAGAGCTGACAAGACATCCTGTTTCAGTCACTAGAGAGCTGACAAGACATCCTGTTTCAGTCACTAGAGAGCTGACGAGACATCCTGTTTCAGTCACTAGAGAACTGACAAGACATCCTGTTTCAGTCACTAGAGAGCTGACGAGACATCCTGTTTCAGTCGCTAGAGAGCTGACAAGACATCCTGTTTCAGTCGCTAGAGAGCTGACAAGACATCCTGTTTCAGTCGCTAGAGAGCTGACAAGACATCCTGTTTCAGTCGCTAGAGAGCTGACAAGACATCCTGTTTCAGTCACTAGAGAGCTGACAAGACATCCTGTTTCAGTCACTAGAGAGCTGACAAGACATCCTGTTTCAGTCACTAGAGAGCTGACAAGACATCCTGTTTCAGTCACTAGAGAGCTGACAAGACATCCTGTTTCAGTCACTAGAGAGCTGACAAGACATCCTGTTTCAGTCACTAGAGAGCTGACAAGACATCCTGTTTCAGTCACTAGAGAGCTGACGAGACATCCTGTTTCAGTCACTAGAGAGCTGACGAGACATCCTGTTAATTCCTTACTAAAACTGTGATATGAAACATAAACATCTAAATATGAAATGATGAAGATTGGCTGAAAAGTCTAAATTCCTGTGACAGGAGAGCTTAGTAAACGCAGCAGTTGTCAGAGTAGTTGAGTCTCGCCACATCCTGTGGTGTTGCTGATGGCCAGATGGATGTCAGTGTGTGGGCGGCTTGGAGGGACTCTTTGTGTCTTTGTCCCTGGAATCACTTCTGACTTCTATTAGTTCTAATACTATACATGTAAACCAATTACAATCACTTCTGACTTCTATTAGTGAATCTGTATTTTATCAGGTCGTAAAAAATGAGACCAGTGGACGCTCCTCAGAGGAGGAAAGGGAGGCTGAGCGATTAGTCTCTCTCTCTCTCTCTCTCTCTCTCTCTCTCTCTCTCTCTCTCTCTCTCTCTCTCTCTCTCTCTCTCTCTCTCTCTCTCTCTCTCTCTCTCTCTCTCTCTCTCTCTCTCTCTCTCTCTAAATGACATTCAAAGGGCTTCCCTGACTACTGTAGAGAGTACTGTAGGTAGTACTGTAGAGAGTACTGGAGAGAGGTCTGTAGTCTGTTCTGTAGAGAGTACTATAGAGAGTACTGTAGTTTGTGTGTATTTAATACCTAGCTAGGTCAGTATGGGAGAGGTGAGGGGGAGACAGGAGTTTCAGGGGGAGACAGGGGGTGAGGAGAGGTGCAGGGGGAGACAGGGGGTGGGGGGAGGTTCAGGGGGAGACAGGGGGTGAGGGGAGAGGCAGGGGGAGACAGGGGGTGAGGGGAGGTTCAGGGGGAGACAGGGGGTGAGGGGAGGTTCAGGGGGAGACAGTGGGTGAGGGGAGAGGCAGGGGGAGACAGGGGGTGAGGGGAGGTTCAGGGGGTGAGGGGAGGTTCAGGTGGAGACAGGGGGAGACAGGGGGTGAGGGGAGGTTCAGGGGAGACAGGGGGTGAGGGGAGAGACAGGGGGTGAGGGGAGGTTCAGGGGAGAGGCAGGGGGTGAGGGGAGATTCAGGTGGAGACAGGGGGTGAGGGGAGAGGCAGGGGGAGACAGGGGGTGAGGGGAGGTTCAGGGGAGACAGGGGGTGAGGGGAGGTGCAGGTGGAGACAGGGGGAGACAGGGGGTGAGGGGAGGTGCAGGGGGAGTCGGGGGTGAGGGGAGGCTCAGGTGGAGACAGGGGGTGAGGGGAGGCTCAGGTGGAGACAGGGGGTGAGGGGAGGTTCAGAGGAGACAGGGGGTGAGGGGAGGTTCAGAGGAGACAGGGGGTGAGGGGAGGTGCAGGGGGAGACAGGGGGTGAGGGGAGATTCAGGTGGAGACAGGGGGAGACAGGGGGTGAGGGGAGGTGCAGGGGGAGACAGGGGGTGAGGGGAGGTGCAGGGGGAGACAGGGGGTGAGGGGAGAGGCAGGGGGAGACAGGGGGTGAGGGGAGAGGCAGGGGGAGACAGGGGGTGAGGGGAGGTTCAGGGGAGACAGGGGGTGAGGGGAGATTCAGGTGGAGACAGGGGGAGACAGGGGGTGAGGGGAGGTTCAGGGGGAGACAGGGGGTGAGGGGAGGTTCAGGGGAGACAGGGGGTGAGGGGAGATTCAGGTGGAGACAGGGGGAGACAGGGGGTGAGGGGAGGTGCAGGGGGAGACAGGGGGTGAGGGGAGAGGCAGGGGGAGACAGGGGGTGAGGGGAGAGGCAGGGGGAGACAGGGGGTGAGGGGAGGTTCAGGGGAGACAGGGGGTGAGGGGAGATTCAGGTGGAGACAGGGGGAGACAGGGGGTGAGGGGAGGTGCAGGGGGAGACAGGGGGTGAGGGGAGAGGCAGGGGGAGACAGGGGGTGAGGGGAGGTTCAGAGGAGACAGGGGGTGAGGGGAGGTTCAGGGGGAGACAGGGGGTGAGGGGAGGTTCAGACGGGAGGAACGTGTATATATGTGAAAGGTGTTAAAACAAGACCACTCTCTATGTTACTGTGTTTCTCCTCCTGTATGATCTGTGAAACACTCAACTCTAAGTCACTACTTCATTATCAGACTGGAGGGGTCTGCAGTTCTGTTGCCAAGCCATGTGTTATAGTCAGATCAACATATGTTTGATGCTAGCCCTTTCCCCTCCCTCCTCTCCTTTCAACTCCTCTCTTCTTCTCTCCTCTCCTTCCCACTCCTCTCCTCTCCTTCTCACTCCTCTCCTCTCCTTCCCACTCCTCTCCTCTCCTTTCAACTTCTCTCCTCTCCTCTCCTCTCCTATCATCTCCTCTCCTTTCCTCTCCTTTGTACTCCTCTTGTTTCCGCCCCTTTTTACTCCTCTTGTTTCCTCTCCTTTTTACTCCTCTTGTTTCCTCTCCTTTGTACTCCTCTTGTTTCCTCTCCTTTGTACTCCTCTTGTTTCCTCTCCTTTGTACTCCTCTTGTTTCCTCTCCTTTGTACTCCTCTTGTTTCCTCTCCTTTGTACTCCTCTTGTTTCCTCTCCTTTGTACTCCTCTTGTTTCCTCTCCTTTGTACTCCTCTTGTTTCCTCTCCTTTGTACTCCTCTCTTCTCCTATCGTCTCCTTTCTACTCCTCTCCTTTCTACTCCTTTCCTCCTCTCCTCTCCACTCCTCTCCTTTCTTCTCCTCTCCTCTTCTCGACCTCTCCTCCTCTCCACTCATCTCCTCTCCTCTACCCTCCTCTCCTTTCTCCACCTCTCCTCCTCTCCACTCCTCTCCTCTCCTCTACCCTCCTCTCCTTTCTCCACCTCGCCTCCTCTCCACTCCTCTCATCTCCTCTCCTCCACCCTCTTCTCCTTTCTCCATCTCTCCTTCTCTCTCCCTCTCCTTTTAACTCCTCTAGCTGGTAACACAGTCTGTTGTGAGTGTGTGTGATGCCTAGAGTGTGTGTGGTGTGTGTGATGCCTAGAGTGTGTGTGGTGTGTGTGATGCCTAGAGTGTGTATGTATTGTGTGTGATGCCTAGAGTGTGTGGTGTGTGTGTGATGCCTAGAGTGTGTGTGGTGTGTGTGATGCCTAGAGTGTGTATGGTGTGTGTGATGCCTAGAGTGTGTATGGTGTGTGTGATGCCTAGAGTGTGTATGGTGTGTGTGATGCCTAGAGTGTGTATGGTGTGTGTGATGCCTAGAGTGTGTGTGGCGTGTGTGATGCCTAGAGTGTGTATGGTGTGTGTGATGCCTAGAGTGTGTGTGGTGTGTGTGATGCCTAGAGTGTGTGTGGTGTGTGTGATGCCTAGAGTGTGTATGGTGTGTGTGATGCCTAGAGTTTGTATGGTGTGTGTGATGCCTAGAGTGTGTATGGTGTGTGTGATGCCTAGAGTGTGTATGGTGTGTGTGATGCCTAGAGTGTGTGTGGTGTGTGTGATGCCTAGAGTGTGTATGGTGTGTGTGATGCCTAGAGTGTGTGTGGTGTGTGTGATGCCTAGAGTGTGTATGGTGTGTGTGATGCCTAGAGTGTGTGTGGTGTGTGCGTTATACATATGAGGTAGTAATGCCTCTCAGACGGAGAGGATCCCACATTCCAGAGAGGTTAAACCAACGGGAGGAAAAAGCTGTCCTTTCCCCAGTGCAAACCGAACAGGTAGAGCCTTGTGTAGGTGTCACCATGCGCACCAAGTTACGGCTGAAGCCAAACAGTCAGGGGCTTTAACACTCCACGTTTCCCGTGTTTCGCCTCTGCAGGAATATGGATCATAGCATGCTAACTACAGACACCTCAGGCCTATACTAACTACACTACTGTCCTCCGACCTATACTAACTACACTACTGTCCTCAGACACCTCCGACCTATACTAACTACACTACTGTCCTCAGACACCTCCGACCTATACTAACTACACTACTGTCCTCAGACACCTCCGACCTATACTAACTACAGACACCTCCGACCTATACTAACTACAGACACCTCCGACCTATACTAACTACACTACAGACACCTCCGACCTATACTAACTACACTACTGTCCTCAGACACCTCCGACCTATACTAACTACACTACTGTCCTCAGACACCTCCGACCTATACTAACTACACTACTGTCCTCAGACCTATACTAACTACACTACTGTCCTCAGACACCTCCGACCTATACTAACTACACTACTGTCCTCAGACACCTCCGACCTATACTAACTACACTACTGTCCTCAGACACCTCCGACCTATACTAACTACACTACTGTCCTCAGACACCTCCGACCTATACTAACTACACTACTGTCCTCAGACACCTCCGACCTATACTAACTACACTACTGTCCTCAGACACCTCCGACCTATACTAACTACACTACTGTCCTCCGACCTATACTAACTACACTACTGTCCTCAGACACCTCCGACCTATACTAACTACACTACTGTCCTCAGACACCTCCGACCTATACTAACTACACTACTGTCCTCAGACACCTCCGACCTATACTAACTACAGACACCTCCGACCTATACTAACTACAGACACCTCCGACCTATACTAACTACACTACAGACACCTCCGACCTATACTAACTACACTACTGTCCTCAGACACCTCCGACCTATACTAACTACACTACTGTCCTCAGACACCTCCGACCTATACTAACTACACTACTGTCCTCAGACCTATACTAACTACACTACTGTCCTCAGACACCTCCGACCTATACTAACTACACTACTGTCCTCAGACACCTCCGACCTATACTAACTACACTACTGTCCTCAGACACCTCCGACCTATACTAACTACACTACTGTCCTCAGACACCTCCGACCTATACTAACTACACTACTGTCCTCAGACACCTCCGACCTATACTAACTACACTACTGTCCTCAGACACCTCCGACCTATACTAACTACACTACTGTCCTCAGACACCTCCGACCTATACTAACTACACTACTGTCCTCAGACACCTCCGACCTATACTAACTACACTACTGTCCTCAGACCTATACTAACTACACTACTGTCCTCAGACACCTCCGACCTATACTAACTACACTACTGTCCTAAGACACCTCCGACCTATACTAACTACACTACTGTCCTCAGACACCTCCGACCTATACTAACTACACTACTGTCCTCAGACACCTCCGACCTATACTAACTACACTACTGTCCTCAGACACCTCCGACCTATACTAACTACACTACTGTCCTCAGACACCTCCGACCTATACTAACTACACTACTGTCCTCAGACACCTCCGACCTATACTAACTACACTACTGTCCTCAGACACCTCCGACCTATACTAACTACACTACTGTCCTCAGACACCTCCGACCTATACTAACTACACTACTGTCCTCAGACCTATACTAACTACACTACTGTCCTCAGACACCTCCGACCTATACTAACTACACTACTGTCCTCAGACACCTCCGACCTATACTAACTACACTACTGTCCTCAGACACCTCCGACCTATACTAACTACACTACTGTCGTCAGACACCTCCGACCTATACTAACTACACTGCTGTCCTCAGGCCTATACTAACTACACTACTGTCCTCAGACACCTCCGACCTATACTAACTACACTGCTGTCCTCAGGCCTATACTAACTACACTACTGTCCTCAGACACCTCCGACCTATACTAACTACACTGCTGTCCTCAGGCCTATACTAACTACACTACTGTCCTCAGACACCTCCGACCTATACTAACTACACTGCTGTCCTCCGACCTATACTAACTACACTACTGTCCTCAGACACCTCCGACCTATACTAACTACACTACTGTCCTCAGACACCTCCGACCTATACTAACTACACTACTGTCCTCAGACACCTCCGACCTATACTAACTACACTACTGTCCTCAGACACCTCCGACCTATACTAACTACACTACTGTCGTCAGACACCTCCGACCTATACTAACTACACTACTGACCTCAGACCTATACTAACTACACTACTGTCCTCAGACCTAAACTAACTACACTACTGTCCTCAGGCCTATACTAACTACACTACTGTCCTCAGACACCTCCGACCTATACTAACTACACTACTGTCCTCAGACACCTCCGACCTATACTAACTACACTACTGTCCTCAGACACCTCCGACCTATACTAACTACACTACTGTCCTCAGACACCTCCGACCTATACTAACTACACTACTGTCCTCAGACACCTCCGACCTATACTAACTACACTACTGTCCTCAGACACCTCCGACCTATACTAACTACACTACTGTCCTCAGACACCTCCGACCTATACTAACTACACTACTGTCCTCAGACACCTCCGACCTATACTAACTACACTACTGTCCTCAGACACCTCCGACCTATACTAACTACACTACTGTCCTCAGACACCTCCGACCTATACTAACTACACTACTGTCCTCAGACACCTCCGACCTATACTAACTACACTACTGTCCTCAGACCTATACTAACTACACTACTGACCTCAGACACCTCCGACCTATACTAACTACACTACTGTCCTCAGACACCTCCGACCTATACTATCTACACGACAGACACCTCCGACCTATACTAACTACACTACTGTCCTCAGACACCTCCGACCTATACTAACTACACTACTGTCCTCAGGCACCTCCGACCTATACTAACTACAGACACCTCCGGCCTATACTAACTACACTACTGTCCTCAGACACCTCCGACCTATACAAACTACACTACTGTCCTCAGACCTATACTAACTACACTACTGTCCTCAGACACCTCCGACCTATACTAACTACACTACTGTCCTCAGACACCTCCGACCTATACTAACTACACTACTGTCCTCAGACACCTCCGACCTATACTAACTACACTACTGTCCTCAGACACCTCCGACCTATACTAACTACACTACTGTCCTCAGACACCTCCGACCTATACTAACTACACTACTGTCCTCAGACACCTCCGACCTATACTAACTACACTGCTGTCCTCAGGCCTATACTAACTACACTACTGTCCTCAGACACCTCCGACCTATACTAACTACACTACTGTCCTCAGACACCTCCGACCTATACTAACTACACTACTGTCCTCAGACACCTCCGACCTATACTAACTACACTACTGTCCTCAGACACCTCCGACCTATACTAACTACACTACTGTCCTCAGACCTATACTAACTACACTACTGTCCTCAGACACCTCCGACCTATACTAACTACACTACTGTCCTCAGACACCTCCGACCTATACTAACTACACTACTGTCCTCAGACACCTCCGACCTATACTAACTACACTACTGTCCTCAGACACCGCCGACCTATACTAACTACACTACTGTCCTCAGGCCTATACTAACTACACTACTGTCCTCAGACACCTCCGACCTATACTAACTACACTACTGTCCTCAGACACCTCCGACCTATACTAACTACACTACTGTCCTCAGACACCTCCGACCTATACTAACTACACTACTGTCCTCAGACACCTCCGACTATACTAACTACACTACTGTCCTCAGACACCTCCGACCTATACTAACTACACTACTGTCCTCAGACACCTCCGACCTATACTAACTACACTACTGTCCTCAGACCTATACTAACTACACTACTGTCCTCAGACACCTCCGACCTATACTAACTACACTACTGTCCTCAGACACCTCCGACCTATACTAACTACACTACTGTCCTCAGACACCTCCGACCTATACTAACTACACTACTGTCCTCAGACACCTCCGACCTATACTAACTACACTACTGTCCTCAGACACCTCCGACCTATACTAACTACACTACTGACCTCAGACACCTCCGACCTATACTAACTACACTACTGTCCTCAGACACCTCCGACCTATACTAACTACACTACTGTCCTCAGACACCTCCGACCTATACTAACTACACTACTGTCGTCAGACACCTCCGACCTATACTAACTACACTACTGTCCTCAGACACCTCCGACCTATACTAACTACACTACTGTCCTCAGACACCTCCGACCTATACTAACTACACTACTGTCCTCAGGCCTATACTAACTACACTACTGTCCTCAGACACATCCGACCTATACTAACTACACTACTGTCCTCAGACACCTCCGACCTATACTAACTACACTACTGTCCTCAGGCCTATACTAACTACACTACTGTCCTCAGACACCTCCGACCTATACTAACTACACTACTGTCCTCAGACCTATACTAACTACACTACTGTCCTAAGACACAGATAATATTATTGCGGATAATGTCCGGAACGAAGCACATGGATTGGCACCAAACATCTGGCAACGGACACCTAGAAACCATGTGTTTGATGTATTTTATACCATTCCTGTGATTCCACTTCAGTCATTACCACGAGCATATTCTCCCCAATAACGTGTCACCAACCTCCTGTGAACGACAGGGATTTAGGCCACAGACAAACATAAGATCCAGAGATACTGACAGTCCAGAGATACTGACAGTCCAGAGATACTGACAGTCCAGAGATACTGACAGTCCAGAGATACTGACAGTCCAGAGATACTGACAGTCCAGAGATACTGACAGTCCAGAGACACTGACAGTCCAGAGATACTGACAGTCCAGAGATACTGACAGTCCAGAGATACTGACAGTCCATTATCCCTCCT
The DNA here is from genome assembly GCF_045679555.1 of Salvelinus alpinus. NCBI lineage: Eukaryota > Metazoa > Chordata > Actinopteri > Salmoniformes > Salmonidae > Salvelinus > Salvelinus alpinus. Next base: position 6,053,803 of record NC_092112.1, on the reverse strand, counting down.
CTTAGATGTTATAGTACTCTACTGGGGGTTAAACAGACAGCTGTTCTAGTACTCTACTGGGGGTTAAACAGACAGCTGTTCTAGTACTCTACTGGGGGTTAAACAGACAGCTGTTCTAGAACTCTACTGGGGGTTAAACAGACAGCTGTTCTAGAACTCTACTGGGGGTTAAACAGACAGCTGTTCTAGTACTCTACTGGGGGTTAAACAGACAGCTGTTCTAGTACTCTACTGGGGGTTAAACAGAGAGCTGTTCTAGTACTCTACTGGGGGTTAAACAGACAGCTGTTCTAGTACTCTACTGGGGGTTAAACAGACAGCTGTTCTAGAACTCTACTGGGGGTTAAACAGACAGGTGTTCTAGTACTCTACTGGGGGTTAAACAGACAGCTGTTCTAGAACTCTACTGGGGGTTAAACAGACAGCTGTTCTAGAACTCTACTGGGGGTTAAACAGACAGCTGTTCTAGAACTCTACTGGGGGTTAAACAGACAGCTGGTCTAGTACTCTACTGGGGGTTAAACAGGCAGCTGTTCTAGTACTCTACTGGGGGTTAAACAGTCAGCTGTTCTAGAACTCTACTGGGGGTTAAACAGACAGCTGGTCTAGTACTCTACTGGGGGTTAAACAGTCAGCTGATCTAGTACTCTACTGGGGGTTAAACAGTCAGCTGTTCTAGTACTCTACTGGGGGTTAAACAGACAGCTGTTCTAGTACTCTACTGGGGGTTAAACAGTCAGCTGATCTAGTACTCTACTGGGGGTTAAACAGTCAGCTGTTCTAGTACTCTACTGGGGGTTAAACAGACAGCTGTTCTAGTACTCTACTGGGGGTTAAACAGTCAGCTGATCTAGTACTCTACTGGGGGTTAAACAGACAGCTGTTCTAGTACTCTACTGGGGGTTAAACAGTCAGCTGTTCTAGTACTCTACTGGGGGTTAAACAGACAGCTGTTCTAGTACTCTACTGGGGGTTAAACAGACAGCTGTTCTAGTACTCTACTGGGGGTTAAACAGACAGCTGTTCTAGTACTCTACTGGGGGTTAAACAGTCAGCTGTTCTAGTACTCTACTGGGGGTTAAACAGTCAGCTGTTCTAGTACTCTACTGGGGGTTAAACAGACAGCTGTTCTAGTACTCTACTGGGGGTTAAACAGGCAGCTGTTCTAGTACTCTACTGGGGGTTAAACAGTCAGCTGTTCTAGAACTATACTGGGGGTTAAACAGACAGCTGGTCTAGTACTCTACTGGGGGTTAAACAGGCAGCTGTTCTAGTACTCTACTGGGGGTTAAACAGTCAGCTGTTCTAGAACTCTACTGGGGGTTAAACAGACAGCTGGTCTAGTACTCTACTGGGGGTTAAACAGTCAGCTGATCTAGTACTCTACTGGGGGTTAAACAGTCAGCTGTTCTAGTACTCTACTGGGGGTTAAACAGACAGCTGTTCTAGTACTCTACTGGGGGTTAAACAGTCAGCTGATCTAGTACTCTACTGGGGGTTAAACAGTCAGCTGTTCTAGTACTCTACTGGGGGTTAAACAGACAGCTGTTCTAGTACTCTACTGGGGGTTAAACAGTCAGCTGATCTAGTACTCTACTGGGGGTTAAACAGACAGCTGTTCTAGTACTCTACTGGGGGTTAAACAGTCAGCTGTTCTAGTACTCTCTACTGGGGGTTAAACAGTCAGCTGATCTAGTACTCTCTACTGGGGGTTAAACAGACAGCTGTTATAGTACTCTACTGGGGGTTAAACAGGCAGCTGTTCTAGTACTCTACTGGGGGTTAAACAGACAGCTGTTATAGTACTCTACTGGGGGTTAAACAGGCAGCTGTTCTAGTACTCTACTGGGGGTTAAACAGACAGCTGTTATAGTACTCTACTGGGGGTTAAACAGGCAGCTGTTCTAGTACTCTACTGGGGGTTAAACAGACAGCTGTTATAGTACTCTACTGGGGGTTAAACAGGCAGCTGTTCTTGTACTCTACTGGGGGTTAAACAGACAGCTGTTCTAGTACTCTACTGGGGGTTAAACAGACAGCTGTTCTAGTACTCTACTGGGGGTTAAACAGACAGCTGTTCTAGTACTCTACTGGGGGTTAAACAGACAGCTGTTCTAGTACTCTACTGGGGGTTAAACAGTCAGCTGTTCTAGTACTCTACTGGGGGTTAAACAGACAGCTGTTCTAGTACTCTACTGGGGGTTAAACAGGCAGCTGTTCTAGTACTCTACTGGGGGTTAAACAGTCAGCTGTTCTAGAACTCTACTGGGGGTTAAACAGACAGCTGGTCTAGTACTCTACTGGGGGTTAAACAGTCAGCTGATCTAGTACTCTACTGGGGGTTAAACAGTCAGCTGTTCTAGTACTCTACTGGGGGTTAAACAGACAGCTGTTCTAGTACTCTACTGGGGGTTAAACAGTCAGCTGATCTAGTACTCTACTGGGGGTTAAACAGTCAGCTGTTCTAGTACTCTACTGGGGGTTAAACAGACAGCTGTTCTAGTACTCTACTGGGGGTTAAACAGTCAGCTGATCTAGTACTCTACTGGGGGTTAAACAGACAGCTGTTCTAGTACTCTACTGGGGGTTAAACAGTCAGCTGTTCTAGTACTCTCTACTGGGGGTTAAACAGTCAGCTGATCTAGTACTCTCTACTGGGGGTTAAACAGACAGCTGTTCTAGTACTCTACTGGGGGTTAAACAGGCAGCTGTTCTAGTACTCTACGGGGGGTTAAACAGACAGCTGTTATAGTACTCTACTGGGGGTTAAACAGGCAGCTGTTCTAGTACTCTACTGGGGGTTAAACAGACAGCTGTTATAGTACTCTACTGGGGGTTAAACAGGCAGCTGTTCTAGTACTCTACTGGGGGTTAAACATACAGCTGTTCTAGTACTCTACTGGGGGTTAAACAGACAGCTGTTCTAGTACTCTACTGGGGGTTAAACAGACAGCTGTTCTAGTACTCTACTGGGGGTTAAACAGACAGCTGTTCTAGTACTCTCTACTGGGGGTTAAACAGACAGCTGTTCTAGTACTCTACTGGGAGTTAAACAGACAGCTGTTCTAGTACTCTACTGGGGGTTAAACAGACAGCTGTTATAGTACTCTACTGGAGGTTAAACAGTCAGCTGTTATAGTACTCTACTGGGGGTTAAACAGACAGCTGTTCTAGTACTCTACTGGGGGTTAAACAGACAGCTGTTCTAGTACTCTACTGGGGTTGTAACAGTCAGCTGGTCTAGTACTCTACTGGGGGTTAAACAGACAGCTGTTCTAGTACTCTACTGGGGGTTAAACAGACAGCTGTTCTAGTACTCTACTGGGGGTTAAAGAGACAGCTGTTCTAGTACTCTACTGGGGGTTAAACAGAGAGCTGTTCTAGTACTCTACTGGGGTTGTAACAGTCAGCTGGTCTAGTACTCTACTGGGGGTTAAACAGTCAGCTGTTCTAGTACTCTACTGGGGGTTAAACAGACAGCTGTTCTAGTACTCTACTGGGGTTGTAACAGTCAGCTGGTCTAGTACTCTACTGGGGGTTAAACAGTCAGCTGTTCTAGTACTCTACTGGGGGTTAAACAGACAGCTGTTCTAGTACTCTACTGGGGGTTAAACAGACAGCTGTTCTAGTACTCTACTGGGGGTTAAACAGACAGCTGTTCTAGTACTCTACTGGGGGTTAAACAGACAGCTGTTCTAGTACTCTACTGGGGGTTAAACAGACAGCTGTTCTAGTACTCTACTGGGGGTTAAACAGACAGCTGTTCTAGTACTCTACTGGGGGTTAAACAGACAGCTGTTCTAGTACTCTACTGGGGGTTAAACAGACAGCTGTTCTAGTACTCTACTGGGGGTTAAACAGAGAGCTGTTCTAGTACTCTACTGGGGTTGTAACAGTCAGCTGGTCTAGTACTCTACTGGGGGTTAAACAGACAGCTGTTCTAGTACTCTACTGGGGGTTAAACAGACAGCTGTTCTAGTACTCTACTGGGGGTTAAACAGGCAGCTGTTCTAGTACTCTACTGGGGGTTAAACAGTCAGCTGTTCTAGTACTCTACTGGGGGTTAAACAGGCAGCTGTTCTAGTACTCTACTGGGGGTTAAACAGTCAGCTGTTCTAGTACTCTACTGGGGGTTAAACAGGCAGCTGTTCTAGTACTCTACTGGGGGTTAAACAGGCAGCTGGTCTAGTACTCTACTGGGGGTTAAACAGTCAGCTGGTCTAGTACTCTACTGGGGGTTAAACAGACAGCTGTTATAGTACTCTACTGGGGGTTAAACAGACAGCTGTTCTAGTACTCTACTGGGGGTTAAACAGGCAGCTGTTCTAGTACTCTACTGGGGGTTGAACAGTCAGCTGTTCTAGTACTCTACTGGGGGTTAAACAGACAGCTGTTCTAGTACTCTACTGGGGTTGTAACAGTCAGCTGGTCTAGTACTCTACTGGGGGTTAAACAGACAGCTGTTCTAGTACTCTACTGGGGGTTAAACAGACAGCTGTTCTAGTACTCTACTGGGGGTTAAACAGACAGCTGTTATAGTACTCTACTGGGGGTTAAACAGACAGCTGTTATAGTACTCTACTGGGGGTTAAACAGACAGCTGTTCTAGTACTCTACTGGGGGTTAAACAGACAGCTGTTCTAGTACTCTACTGGAGGTTAAACAGTCAGCTGTTCTAGTACTCTACTGGGGGTTAAACAGACAGCTGTTCTAGTACTCTACTGGGGGTTAAACAGACAGCTGTTCTAGTACTCTACTGGGGGTTAAACAGACAGCTGTTCTAGTACTCTACTGGGGGTTAAACAGACAGCTGTTATAGTACTCTACTGGGGGTTAAACAGACAGCTGTTATAGTACTCTACTGGAGGTTAAACAGAGAGCTGTTCTAGTACTCTACTAGGGGTTAAACAGACAGCTGTTATAGTACTCTGCTGGGGGTTAAACAGACAGCTGTTCTAGTACTCTACTGGGGGTTAAACAGACAGCTGTTCTAGTACTCTACTGGGGGTTAAACAGACAGCTGTTCTAGTACTCTACTGGGGGTTAAACAGACAGCTGTTCTAGTACTCTACTGGGGGTTAAACAGACAGCTGTTCTAGTACTCTACTGGGGGTTAAACAGACAGCTGTTCTAGTACTCTACTGGGGGTTAAACAGGCAGCTGTTCTAGTACTCTACTGGGGGTTAAACAGTCAGCTGTTCTAGTACTCTACTGGGGGTTAAACAGACAGCTGTTCTAGTACTCTACTGGGGGTTAAACAGACAGCTGTTCTAGTACTCTACTGGGGGTTAAACAGACAGCTGTTCTAGTACTCTACTGGGGGTTAAACAGACAGCTGTTCTAGTACTCTACTGGGGGTTAAACAGACAGCTGTTCTAGTACTCTACTGGGGGTTAAACAGACAGCTTCAGACAGCTGTTCTAGTACTCTACTGGGGGTTAAACAGACAGCTGTTCTAGTACTCTACTGGGGGTTAAACAGACAGCTGTTCTAGTACTCTACTGGGGGTTAAACAGACAGCTGTTCTAGTACTCTACTGGGGGTTAAACAGGCAGCTGTTCTAGTACTCTACTGGGGGTTAAACAGACAGCTGTTCTAGTACTCTACTGGGGGTTAAACAGACAGCTGTTCTAGAACTCTACTGGGGGTTAAACAGACAGCTGTTCTAGTACTCTACTGGGGGTTAAACAGACAGCTGTTCTAGTACTCTACTGGGGGTTAAACAGACAGCTGTTCTAGAACTCTACTGGGGGTTAAACAGACAGCTGTTCTAGAACTCTACTGGGGGTTAAACAGACAGCTGTTCTAGTACTCTACTGGGGGTTAAACAGTCAGCTGATCTAGTACTCTACTGGGGGTTAAACAGACAGCTGTTCTAGAACTCTACTGGGGGTTAAACAGACAGCTGTTCTAGAACTCTACTGGGGGTTAAACAGACAGCTGTTCTAGAACTCTACTGGGGGTTAAACAGACAGCTGTTCTAGAACTCTACTGGGGGTTAAACAGACAGCTGTTCTAGTACTCTACTGGGGGTTAAACAGACAGCTGTTCTAGTACTCTACTGGGGGTTAAACAGACAGCTGTTCTAGAACTCTACTGGGGGTTAAACAGACAGCTGTTCTAGTACTCTACTGGGGGTTAAACAGACAGCTTCAGACAGCTGTTCTAGTACTCTACTGGGGGTTAAACAGACAGCTGTTCTAGTACTCTACTGGGGGTTAAACAGACAGCTGTTCTAGTACTCTACTGGGGGTTAAACAGACAGCTGTTCTAGTACTCTACTGGGGGTTAAACAGGCAGCTGTTCTAGTACTCTACTGGGGGTTAAACAGACAGCTGTTCTAGTACTCTACTGGGGGTTAAACAGACAGCTGTTCTAGAACTCTACTGGGGGTTAAACAGACAGCTGTTCTAGTACTCTACTGGGGGTTAAACAGACAGCTGTTCTAGAACTCTACTGGGGGTTAAACAGACAGCTGTTCTAGAACTCTACTGGGGGTTAAACAGACAGCTGTTCTAGTACTCTACTGGGGGTTAAACAGTCAGCTGATCTAGTACTCTACTGGGGGTTAAACAGACAGCTGTTCTAGAACTCTACTGGGGGTTAAACAGACAGCTGTTCTAGAACTCTACTGGGGGTTAAACAGACAGCTGTTCTAGAACTCTACTGGGGGTTAAACAGACAGCTGTTCTAGAACTCTACTGGGGGTTAAACAGACAGCTGTTCTAGTACTCTACTGGGGGTTAAACAGACAGCTGTTCTAGTACTCTACTGGGGGTTAAACAGACAGCTGTTCTAGAACTCTACTGGGGGTTAAACAGACAGCTGTTCTAGTACTCTACTGGGGGTTAAACAGACAGCTTCAGACAGCTGTTCTAGTACTCTACTGGGGGTTAAACAGACAGCTGTTCTAGTACTCTACTGGGGGTTAAACAGACAGCTGTTCTAGTACTCTACTGGGGGTTAAACAGACAGCTGTTCTAGTACTCTACTGGGGGTTAAACAGGCAGCTGTTCTAGTACTCTACTGGGGGTTAAACAGACAGCTGTTCTAGTACTCTACTGGGGGTTAAACAGACAGCTGTTCTAGAACTCTACTGGGGGTTAAACAGACAGCTGTTCTAGTACTCTACTGGGGGTTAAACAGACAGCTGTTCTAGTACTCTACTGGGGGTTAAACAGACAGCTGTTCTAGAACTCTACTGGGGGTTAAACAGACAGCTGTTCTAGAACTCTACTGGGGGTTAAACAGACAGCTGTTCTAGTACTCTACTGGAGGTTAAACAGACAGCTGTTATAGTACTCTACTGGGGGTTAAACAGACAGCTGTTCTAGAACTCTACTGGGGGTTAAACAGACAGCTGTTCTAGAACTCTACTGGGGGTTAAACAGACAGCTGTTCTAGAACTCTACTGGGGGTTAAACAGACAGCTGTTATAGTACTCTACTGGGGGTTAAACAGACAGCTGTTCTAGTACTCTACTGGGGGTTAAACAGACAGCTGTTCTAGTACTCTACTGGGGGTTAAACAGACAGCTGTTCTAGTACTCTACTGGGGGTTAAACAGACAGCTGTTCTAGTACTCTCTACTGGGGGTTAAACAGACAGCTGTTCTAGTACTCTCTACTGGGGGTTAAACAGACAGCTGTTCTAGTACTCTACTGGGGGTTAAACAGACAGCTGTTCTAGAACTCTACTGGGGGTTAAACAGACAGCTGTTATAGTACTCTACTGGGGGTTAAACAGACAGCTGTTCTAGTACTCTACTGGGGGTTAAACAGACAGCTGTTCTAGTACTCTACTGGGGGTTAAACAGACAGCTGTTCTAGTACTCTACTGGGGGTTAAACAGACAGCTGTTCTAGTACTCTCTACTGGGGGTTAAACAGACAGCTGTTCTAGTACTCTCTACTGGGGGTTAAACAGACAGCTGTTCTAGTACTCTCTACTGGGGGTTAAACAGACAGCTGTTCTAGTACTCTACTGAGGTATAATGTCAGGCAGCTCAGCCCCAATTCAGAAGGTCCTAAATTTATTTTAGTTCTTATTGGTTTAAGGTCACACCAGTCAGAATTATGTCAGCCTATCAGCAGTCAGCATTCCCGGGACTTTCAGTGTAGAACCGTACCACGGGCAGGGCAGATGTCCCTAACCTGATGACTAGACTTTACCCTCTGCTTCTCTTCCTCCTGTGGTCACAATACCTTTAGCCTGAACGCGATAAGCCATTTGTTAGCATTTCTCACTTTATGGTGCTAGGCTATTCTCTGTGTATATTTATCATGCTTAATGTGTTAATGTTGAGTAGATGTACTTACAATACTGCACAGTTTACGTTAGTGTATTTACTAACTTTACCATGTCTTCAAGTTCCGTAACCTGTGTCGGCTACTGCTGTGTGAACACATTTCCAGTGTTAAACGTTTTCTCCTTTTCTTTACAGAACCACACAATGATTGTCAGATAGAATTGTTGTCAGTCACCAGTCAGACTTAGAGTGGTGTTGGATGTGTGTGAGCGGATCATCATTAAACCCCCTTAAACTGGAAACACTGCCTCCTCGTTGTTCTAACTCGACACTCTGTTGTGGTCCAATCTATAACCAGCTGTTGTGGTCACTACCAATCTATAACCAGCTGTTGTGGTCACTACCAATCTATAACCAGCTGT
>NC_092112.1:6033078-6045035 GCF_045679555.1 Salvelinus alpinus | reverse complement strand
TGATGACCACCAATCAGAGACCACTATGATGACACACCAAATGATGACCACCAATCAGAGACCACTATGATGACACACCAAACGATGACCACCAATCAGAGACCACTATGATGACACACCAAATGATGACCACAAGTCAGAGACCACTATGATGACACACCAAATGATGACCACCAATCAGAGACCACTATGATGACACACCAAATGATGACCACCAATCCGAGACCACTATGATGACACACCAAATGATGACCACAAGTCAGAGACCACTATGATGACACACCAAATGATGACCACCAATCAGAGACCACTATGATGACACACCAAATGATGACCACCAATCAGAGACCACTATGATGACACACCAAATGATGACCACCAATCAGAGACCACTATGATGACACACCAAATGATGACCACCAATCAGAGACCACTATGATGACACACCAAACGATGACCACCAATCAGAGACCACTATGATGACACACCAAATGATGACCACAAGTCAGAGACCACTATGATGACACACCAAATGATGACCACCAATCAGAGACCACTATGATGACACACCAAATGATGACCACCAATCAGAGACCACTATGATGACACACCAAATGATGACCACCAATCAGAGACCACTATGATGACACACCAAATGATGACCACCAATCAGAGACCACTATGATGACACACCAAATGATGACCACCAATCAGAGACCACTATGATGACACACCAAATGATGACCACCAATCAGAGACCACTATGATGACACACCAAACGATGACCACCAATCAGAGACCACTATGATGACACACCAAATGATGACCACCAATCAGAGACCACTATGATGACACACCAAATGATGACCACAAGTCAGAGACCACTATGATGACACACCAAATGATGACCACCAATCAGAGACCACTATGATGACACACCAAATGATGACCACAAGTCAGAGACCACTATGATGACACACCAAACGATGACCACCAATCAGAGACCACTATGATGACACACCAAATGATGACCACCAATCAGAGACCACTATGATGACACACCAAACGATGACCACCAATCAGAGACCACTATGATGACACACCAAATGATGACCACAAGTCAGAGACCACTATGATGACACACCAAATGATGACCACCAATCAGAGACCACTATGATGACACACCAAATGATGACCACCAATCCGAGACCACTATGATGACACACCAAATGATGACCACAAGTCAGAGACCACTATGATGACACACCAAATGATGACCACCAATCAGAGACCACTATGATGACACACCAAATGATGACCACCAATCAGAGACCACTATGATGACACACCAAACGATGACCACCAATCAGAGACCACTATGATGACACACCAAACGATGACCACCAATCAGAGACCACTATGATGACACACCAAATGATGACCACCAATCAGAGACCACTATGATGACACACCAAACGATGACCACCAATCAGAGACCACTATGATGACACACCAAATGATGACCACAAGTCAGAGACCACTATGATGACACACCAAATGATGACCACCAATCAGAGACCACTATGATGACACACCAAATGATGACCACCAATCCGAGACCACTATGATGACACACCAAATGATGACCACAAGTCAGAGACCACTATGATGACACACCAAATGATGACCACCAATCAGAGACCACTATGATGACACACCAAATGATGACCACCAATCAGAGACCACTATGATGACACACCAAATGATGACCACCAATCAGAGACCACTATGATGACACACCAAATGATGACCACAAGTCAGAGACCACTATGATGACACACCAAATGATGACCACCAATCAGAGACCACTATGATGACACACCAAATGATGACCACCAATCAGAGACCACTATGATGACACACCAAATGATGACCACAAGTCAGAGACCACTATGATGACACACCAAATGATGACCACCAATCAGAGACCACAATGATGACACACCAAATGATGACCACCAATCAGAGACCACTATGATGACACACCAAATGATGACCACCAATCAGAGACCACTGTGGTGACATACCAAATGCGTTTGATGGATCCTGTTGGTATTTTGTCAGTACCTATTAAGAGAAAGTAATCCGAAAGTAACAGAACGTAATCACATTATGTTATGAAGTTTATAAACTACAAATAAAAAACGTCTTTGAAAATTTATGCATATTACATATTGTAATATAATATTGACATTACTGATTACATCTAGAAGAACTCGTACACCTTTGTAAGTATCTTCGTGACTACAGAACTGTCAGTGTTCAACCATATTATGTGATGACATTACAACAGAACAAAATACATTTAATTTACTCTCACCGGTGGCCAAAACGAACTATCTGAAAGCCACGTCCTTACTAAGCCTCGGCTGTTTTTAAAGAAAATAACCCAACTAAGTGTCCCAATGCCTGCAGCCCAACAGTTGGTTTACACAAACAACCAAGCAGTTTTGAAAGTGTAGGCTAGGTTGAAGATAATATAGGCAGCTAGGGATAAGGTATGGTAGGCTGGGGAGGAGAACTGACTAAGGAAAGGCAGGCTGGGGAGCAGAACTGACTAAGGAAAGGCAGGCTGAGGAGCAGAGCTGACTAAGGAAAGGCAGGCTGAGGAGCAGAGCTGACTAAGGAAAGGCAGGCTGAGGAGCAGAACTGACTAAGGAAAGGCAGGCTGAGGAGCAGAGCTGACTAAGGAAAGGCAGACTGGGGAGCAGAACTGACTGCTCCCCAGTCTGCATTACTAGCTGTTTGGGGTTTTAGGCTGGGTGTCTGTACAGCACTTCGAGATATTAGCTGATGTACGAAGGGCTATATAAAATAAAATTGAATTGAATTGAATTGAATTAAGGAAAGGCAGGCTGGGGAGGAGAACTGACTAAGGAAAGACAGGCTGGGGAGGAGAACTGACTAAGGAAAGGCAGGCTGGGGAGGAGAACTGACTAAGGAAAGGCAGGCTGGGGAGCAGAACTGGCTAAGAAAAGGCAGGCTGAGGAACAGAACTGGCTAAGGAAAGGCAGGCTGGGGAGCAGAACTGGCTAAGGAAAGGCAGGCTGAGGAAAATAACTGACTAAGGAAAGGCAGGCTGAGGAGCAGAACTGACTAAGGAAAGGCAGGCTGAGGAGTAGAACTGGCTAAGGAAAGACAGGCTGGGGAGGAGAACTGACTAAGGAAAGGCAGGCTGGGGAGCAGAACTGACTAAGGAAAGGCAGGCTGGGGAGGAGAACTGACTAAGGAAAGGCAGGCTGGGGAGCAGAACTGACTAAGGAAAGGCAGGCTGGGGAGCAGAACTGACTAAGGAAAGGCAGGCTGGGGAGGAGAACTGACTAAGGAAAGGCAGGCTGGGGAGGAGAACTGACTAAGGAAAGGCAGGCTGGGGAGGAGAACTGACTAAGGAAAGGCAGGCTGGGGAGGAGAACTGACTAAGGAAAGGCAGGCTGAGGAGCAGAACTGACTAAGGAAAGGCAGGCTGGGGAGCAGAACTGACTAAGGAAAGGCAGGCTGGGGAGGAGAACTGACTAAGGAAAGGCAGGCTGGGGAGGAGAACTGACTAAGGAAAGGCAGGCTGGGGAGGAGAACTGACTAAGGAAAGGCAGGCTGGGGAGGAGAACTGACTAAGGAAAGGCAGGCTGAGGAGCAGAACTGACTAAGGAAAGGCAGGCTGGGGAGGAGAACTGACTAAGGAAAGGCAGGCTGGGGAGGAGAACTGACTAAGGAAAGGCAGGCTGAGGAACAGAACTGACTAAGGAAAGGCAGGCTGGGGAGGAGAACTGACTAAGGAAAGGCAGGCTGAGGAGCAGAACTGACTAAGGAAAGGCAGGCTGAGGAGCAGAACTGACTAAGGAAAGGCAGGCTGAGGAGCAGAACTGACTAAGGAAAGGCAGGCTGAGGAGCAGAGCTGACTAAGGAAAGGCAGGCTGAGGAGCAGAACTGACTAAGGAAAGGCAGGCTGAGGAACAGAACTGACTAAGGAAAGGCAGGCTGGGGAGGAGAACTGACTAAGGAAAGGCAGGCTGGGGAGCAGAACTGACTAAGGAAAGGCAGGCTGGGGAGCAGAACTGGCTAAGGAAAGGCAGGCTGGGGAACAGAACTGGCTAAGGAAAGGCAGGCTGAGGAGGATAACTGACTAAGGAAAGGCAGGGTGAGGAACAGAACTGACTAAGGAAAGGCAGTATGGGGATTATTAACGGCTTGTGTCTTTTTAACATCGAGGAGTATTTCACGTTCTCTTGTCATACGATTAACAACATGAATTGATGAATGAGGCAGAAAAAATGAAGTCAGCGAAGTAGGAAGTAGTGCCGGACAGTGAGAGGCAGCACCTCCCTCTCCCTCCGTTGAGACCATCAGATTCAAGCACCATCTGTCCAGTGAAAAAGCTGAAACGCAAATCTGAGCGATTGATATCGGCTTGCATTTTGACTCAGAAAGATCTGGTGACCACTGGCCTAGGTTTTTTCCCTTCACCTGAGTGGTAGGCTATATCCTAGGTTGATTCCCTTCACCTGAGTGGTAGACTATATCCTAGGTTTTTTCCCTTCACCTGAGTGGTAGACTATATCCTAGGTTGTTTCTCTTCACCTGAGTGGTAGGCTATATCCTAGGTTGTTTCTCTTCACCTGAGTGGTAGGCTATATCCTAGGTTGATTCCCTTCACCTGAGTGGTAGACTATATCCTAGGTTGTTTCTCTTCACCTGAGTGGTAGGCTATATCCTAGGTTGTTTCTCTTCACCTGAGTGGTAGGCTATATCCTAGGTTCATTCTCTTCACCTGAGTGGTAGGCTATATCCTAGGTTCATTCTCTTCACCTGAGTGGTAGGCTATATCCTAGGTTGATTCCCTTCACCTGAGTGGTAGGCTATATCCTAGGTTGTTTCCCTTCACCTGAGTGGTAGGCTATATCCTAGGTTGATTCCCTTCACCTGAGTGGTAGGCTATATCCTAGGTTGATTCCCTTCACCTGAGTGGTAGGCTATATCCTAGGTTGATTCCCTTCACCTGAGTGGTAGGCTATATCCTAGGTTGTTTCTCTTCACCTGAGTGGTAGGCTATATCCTAGGTTGATTCTCTTCACCTGAGTGGTAGGCTATATCCTAGGTTGATTCTCTTCACCTGAGTGGTAGGCTATATCCTAGGTTGATTCCCTTCACCTGAGTGGTAGACTATATCCTAGGTTGTTTCCCTTCACCTGAGTGGTAGACTATATCCTAGGTTGATTCCCTTCACCTGAGTGGTAGGCTATATCCTAGGTTGATTCTCTTCACCTGAGTGGTAGGCTATATCCTAGGTTGATTCCCTTCACCTGAGTGGTAGGCTATATCCTAGGTTGATTCTCTTCACCTGAGTGGTAGGCTATATCCTAGGTTGATTCCCTTCACCTGAGTGGTAGGCTATATCCTAGGTTGATTCCCTTCACCTGAGTGGTAGGCTATATCCTAGGTTGATTCCCTTCACCTGAGTGGTAGGCTATATCCTAGGTTGATTCCCTTCACCTGAGTGGTAGGCTATATCCTAGGTTGATTCCCTTCACCTGAGTGGTAGGCTATATCCTAGGTTGATCAGGTGTCCTCTACAGTCTGGATGCTGGTTTCTGGCTGCAGGATGTTTACAGGAGCTTTCTGCATATTCAACCAGAAGATCAACAAACAGATTAAAATGGTCAGCTATTGAAAGTAGAGTTTAGATAAACAGCCAGGTAAATAAAGGTGTCACGTTCCTGACCTATTTTCTGTTAGTTTGTGTATGTGTTAGCTGGTCAGGGCGTGAGTGTGGGTGGGCATTTCTATGTTTTCTGTTTCTATGTTGGTTTAAAGGGTGACCTAATATGGCTCTCAATTAGAGGCAGGTGTTTTTCATTTCCTCTGATTGAGAGCCATATTAAGGTAGGTGTTTTCACACTGTTTGTTTGTGGGTGGTTGTCTTCCGTGTCAGTGTATGTTCGCACCACACGGGACTGTTTCGTTGTCGTTAGTATATGTAGTCTGTTCCTGTTCGTGCGTTCTTCATGTTTTATGTAAGTTCTCTCGTTCAGGTCTGTCTGCATCGTTTATTTGTTTTGTTAAGTCTATTCAAGTATAGTTTGTTTTTTCGTCGTGTTCTAATAAATCATTATGTATTCACAACCCGCTGCGCATTGGTCGAATCACTACTCCTCCTCTTCGTATGAAGAGAGAGAGGAACACCATTACAGAACCACCCACCAAATAACCAGAACCAAGCAGCGGTGTAACGGGAGGAAGGGACAACGCAAGAAGGAGGAATGGACATGGGAGGATGTTTTGGACGGTAAAGGTTGCTACACATGGGAGGAGATCCTGGCTGGAAGGGATCGCCTCCCATGGGAACAGCTGGAGGCACTGAGGAGAGCAGAGGCAACCGGAGAAGGGAACCGGCGTTATGAGGGGACGCGTCTAGCACGGAAGCCCGAAAAGCCCGTGAGTACTACCCAAAAATTTCTTGGGGGGTGGGATAAGAGGTAGTGGGCCAAGGGCAGGTAGGAGACCTGCGCCCACTTCTCAGGCTAACCGTGGAGAGCGGGAGTACGGGCAGACACCGTGTTACGCAGTAGAGCGCACGGTGTCTCCTGTACGTGTGCATAGCCCGGTGCGGGTTATTCCACCTCCCCGCACTGGTAGGGCTAGATTGGGCATTGAGCCAGGTGTCATGAGGCCGGCTCAACGCGTCTGGTCTCCAGTGCGTCTCCTCGGGCCGGCATACATGGCACCTGCCTTACGCATGGTTTCCCCGGTTCGCCTACATAGCCCGGTGCGGGTTATTCCACCTCCCCGCACTGGTCGGGCGACCGGGAGCATTCAACCAGGTAAGGTTGGGCAGGCTCAATGCTCAAGAGAGCCAGTACGCCTGCACGGTCCGGTATTTCCGGCGCCACCTCCCCGCCCCAGTCCAGTACCAACAGTTCCGGCACCACGCACTAAGCCACCAGTGCGTTTCCAGAGCCCTGTTCCTCCTCCACGCACTCTCCCTATGGTGCGTGTCTCCAGCCCAGTGCCTCCAGTTCCGGCACCACGCACTAAGCCTCCTGTGCGTCTCCAGAGCCCTGTACGCACTGTTCCTTCTCCCCGTACTCGTCCTGATGTGCGTGCACTCAGCCCGGTGCCACCAGTGCCGGTACCACGCACCAGGCCTATAGTGCGCTTCGAGAGGTCAGTGTGCCCTGTCCCTGCTCCCCGCACTAGGCTTGAAGTGCGTGTCTCCAGTCCGGTGCCTCCAGTTCCGGCACCACGTACCAGGCCTACAGTGCGTCTCAGCCGGCCAGAGTCTGCCGTCTGCCCAACGGCGCCTGAACTGTCCGTCTGCCAAGCGCCGCATGAACTGCCCGTCTGTATTGAGCCTTCAAAGCCGCCCGTCTGCCATGAGCCTGCAAAGCCGCCCGTCTGCCATGAGCCTACAGAGCCTTCCGCCAGACAGGAGCCGCTAGAGCCTTCCGCCAGACAGGAGCCGCTAGAGCCTTCCGCCAGACAGGAGCAGCCAAAGCCTTCCGCCAGACAGGATCAGCCAGAGCCATCCGTCTCCGCAGCGCCATCTGAGCCATCCGTCTCCCCAGCGCCATCTGAGCCATCCGTCTCCCCAGCGCCATCTGAGCCATCCGTCTCCCCAGCGCCATCTGAGCCATCCGTCTCCCCAGCGCCATCTGAGCCATCCGTCTCCCCAGCGCCATCTGAGCCATCCGTCTCCCCAGCGCCATCTGAGCCATCCGTCTCCCCAGCGCCATCTGAGCCATCCGTCTCCCCAGCGCCATCTGAGCCATCCGTCTCCCCAGCGCCATCTGAGCCATCCGTCTGTCCCGAGCCATTAGAGCCGCCCGTCTGTCCCGAGCCGTCAGAGCCGATAGTCAGTCAGGAGCCGCTAGAGCCATTCGTCAGACAGGATCTGCCAGAGCCGCCAACCAGACAGGATCTGCCAGAGCCGCCAACCAGACAGGATCTGCCAGAGCCGCCAACCAGACGGGATCTGCCAGAGCCGCCAACCAGACGGGATCTGCCAGAGCCGCCAACCAGACGGGATCTGCCAGAGCCGCCAACCAGACGGGATCTGCCAGAGCCGCCAGTGTGCCATGAGCGTCCAGAGCTGTTAGTGAGCCATGAGCAGCCAGAGCCGTCAGCGAGCCATGAGCAGCCAGAGCCGTCAGCGAGCCATGAGCGTCCAGAGCCGTCAGCGAGCCATGAGCGTCCAGAGCCGTCAGCCTGCCATGAGCGTCCAGAGCCGTCAGCCTGCCATGAGCGTCCAGAGCCGTCAGCCTGCCATGAGCGTCCAGAGCCGTCAGCCTGCCATGAGCGTTTAGAGCCGTCAGCCTGCCATGAGCGTTTAGAGCCGCCAGTCAGCCATGAGCTGCCCCTCAGCCCGAAGCGGCTATTTATCCAGAACTGCCTCTCAGTCCAGAGCTGTCTCTCTGTCCGGAGCTGCCCTTCAGTCCGGAGTTGCCCCTCTATCCTGAGCTACCTCTCTATCCTGAGCTACCTCTCTATCCTGAGCTACCTCTCTATCCTGAGCTATCCCTCTGTCCTGAGCTATCCCTCTGTCCTGAGCTACCTTGTCCCGGAGCTGTCCTTTATCTTGGGGTTGCCCCTTAAATTAGGTGGGGGAAATAAGAGGGTGGTCATTTTGAGGAGGCTAAGGAGGCTGGGATTGACTATGGTGGGGTGGGGACCTCGTCCAGAGCCTGAGCCACCACCATGGTCAGATGCCCACCCAGACCCTCCCCTAGACTTTGTGCTGGTGCGCCCGGAGTTCGCACCTTGAGGGGGGGGTTATGTCACGTTCCTGACCTATTTTCTGTTAGTTTGTGTATGTGTTAGCTGGTCAGGGCGTGAGTGTGGGTGGGCATTTCTATGTTTTCTGTTTCTATGTTGGTTTAAAGGGTGACCTAATATGGCTCTCAATTAGAGGCAGGTGTTTTTCATTTCCTCTGATTGAGAGTCATATTAAGGTAGGTGTTTTCACACTGTTTGTTTGTGGGTGGTTGTCTTCCGTGTCAGTGTATGTTCGCACCACACGGGACTGTTTCGTTGTCGTTAGTATATGTAGTCTGTTCCTGTTCGTGCGTTCTTCATGTTTTATGTAAGTTCTCTCGTTCAGGTCTGTCTGCATCGTTTATTTGTTTTGTTAAGTCTATTCAAGTATAGTTTGTTTTTTCGTCGTGTTCTAATAAATCATTATGTATTCACAACCCGCTGCGCCTTGGTCGAATCACTACTCCTCCTCTTCGTATGAAGAGAGAGAGGAACACCGTTACAAAAGGAGTCAGGATTAACAGCCAGGTAAATAAAGGTGGAGTCAGGATAAACAGCCAGGGAAATAAAGGAGTCAGGATAAACAGCCAGGTAAATAAAGGAGTCAGGATAAACAGCCAGGTAAATAAAGGAGTCAGGATAAACAGCCAGGTAAATAAAGGAGTCAGGATAAACAGCCAGGTAAATAAAGGAGTCAGGATAAACAGACAGGTAAATAAAGGAGTCAGGATAAACAGACAGGTAAATAAAGGAGTCAGGATAAACAGCCAGGTAAATAAAGGAGTCAGGATAAACAGCCAGGTAAATAAAGGTGGAGTCAGGATAAACAGCCAGGTAAATAAATGTGGAGTCAGGATAAAGCAGCCAGGTAAATAAAGGTGGAGTCAGGATAAACAGCCAGGTAAATAAAGGTGGAGTCAGGATAAACAGCCAGGTAAATAAAGGTGGAGTCAGGATAAAGCAGCCAGGTAAATAAAGGAGTCAGGATAAACAGCCAGGTAAATAAAGGTGGAGTCAGGATAAACAGCCAGGTAAATAAAGGTGGAGTCAGGATAAAGCAGCCAGGTAAATAAAGGAGTCAGGATAAACAGCCAGGTAAATAAAGGTGGAGTCAGGATAAACAGCCAGGTAAATAAAGGTGGAGTCAGGATAAAGCAGTTTTAAAGCCACCCATAGAGCCAGAGACCCACAATGATGCAGAGTGACGAACTGAACCAGAGACCCACAATGATGCAGAGTGACGAACTGAACCAGAGACCCACAGTGATGCAGAGTGACGAACTGAACCAGAGACCCACAATGAGGCAGAGTGACAAACTGAACCAGAGACCCACAATGAGGCAGAGTGACAAACTGAACCAGAGACCCACAATGAGGCAGAGTGACAAACTTACTCAGACAAACAGCACCACTTACAAACAAAACACCCTCTAACCAGAGACACAAATAATTACTGATTTATAATAAATACAACCAGTAACGGGGGAGAAAGTACATCTGAAAGTACATCATTCTTCATAGAGTTTGTCTGTGGGGACAACCGAATAATCCCTTTAGGTTGTCAATAGCACCTTTTTGTCAAGGAGTGTGTTCCCTACGTAGCACACTACTTTTGACCAGAGTCCAATGGGAATTGGTACAATTAGGAGACATTCTTAGTGTCTGATGACGTATTTAATTCACACGGCCTAGCCCTATCCTGCAGTCAAATGACGTTGTGGCGTCGTGGGTGGAATGTTCATATTTTTCAGGAAGAGTAGCCGCTGCCTTGGCAGGAACTAATGGGGATCCATAATAAACCCCCCAGGAAGAGTAGCTGCTGCCTTGGCAGGAACTAATGGGGATCCATAATAAACCCCCCAGGAAGAGTAGCCGCTGCCTTGGCAGGAACTAATGGGGATCCATAATAAACCCCAGGAAGAGTAGCCGCTGCCTTGGCAGGAACTAATGGGGATCCATAATAAACCCCAGGAAGAGTAGCTGCTGCCTTGTCATTACCTAATGGGGATCCATAATAAACCCCAGGAAGAGTAGCTGCTGCCTTGGCAGGAACTAATGGGGATCCATAATAAACCCCAGGAAGAGTAGCTGCTGCCTTGACAGGAACTAATGGAGATCCATAATAAACCCCAGGAAGAGTAGCTGATGCCTTGGCAGGAACTAATGGGGATCCATAATAAACCCCAGGAAGAGTAGCTGCTGCCTTGGCAGGACCTAATGGGGATCCATAATAAACCCCAGGAAGAGTAGCTGCTGCCTTGGCAGGAACTAATGGGGATCCATAATAAACCCCAGGAAGAGTAGCTGCTGCCTTGGCAGGAACTAATGGGGATCCATAATAAACCCCAGGAAGAGTAGCTGCTGCCTTGGCAGGAACTAATGGGGATCCATAATAAACCCCAGGAAGAGTAGCTGCTGCCTTGACAGGAACTAATGGAGATCCATAATAAACCCCAGGAAGAGTAGCTGCTGCCTTGGCAGGAACTAATGGGGATCCATAATAAACCCCAGGAAGAGTAGCTGCTGCCTTGGCAGGAACTAATGGGGATCCATAATAAACCCCAGGAAGAGTAGCTGCTGCCTTGGCAGGAACTAATGGGGATCCATAATAAACCCCAGGAAGAGTAGCCGCTGCCTTGGCAGGAACTAATGGGGATCCATAATAAACCCCAGGAAGAGTAGCTGCTGCCTTGACTGGAACTAATGGGGATCCATAATAAACCCCAGGAAGAGTAGCTGCTGCCTTGGCAGGAACTAATGGGGATCCATAATAAACCCCAGGAAGAGTAGCTGCTGCCTTGGCAGGAACTAATGGGGATCCATAATAAACCCCAGGAACAGTAGCTGCTGCCTTGGCAGGAACTAATGGGGATCCATAATAAACCCCAGGAAGAGTAGCCGCTGCCTTGGCAGGAACTAATGAGGATCCATAATAAACCCCAGGAAGAGTAGCCGCTGCCTTGGCAGGAACTAATGAGGATCCATAATAAACCCCAGGAAGAGTAGCCGCTGCCTTGGCAGGAACTAATGAGGATCCATAATAAACCCCAGGAAGAGTAGCCGCTGCCTTGGCAGGAACTAATGAGGATCCATAATAAACCCCAGGAAGAGTAGCTGCTGCCTTGGCAGGAACTAATTGGGCTCCATAATAA
>NC_092112.1:6030329-6032978 GCF_045679555.1 Salvelinus alpinus | reverse complement strand
GTGGTCACTACCAATCTATAACCAGCTGTTGTGGTCACTACCAATCTATAACCAGCTGTTGTGGTCACTACCAATCTATAACCAGCTGTTGTGGTCACTACCAATCTATAACCAGCTGTTGTGGTCACTACCAATCTATAACCAGCTGTTGTGGTCACTACCAATCTATAACCAGCTGTTGTGGTCACTACCAATCTATAACCAGCTGTTGTGGTCACTACCAATCTATAACCAGCTGTTGTGGTCACTACCAATCTATAACCAGCTGTTGTGGTCACTACCAATCTATAACCAGCTGTTGTGGTCACTACCAATCTATAACCAGCTGTTGTGGTCACTACCAATCTATAACCAGCTGTTGTGGTCACTACCAATCTATAACCAGCTGTTGTGGTCACTACCAATCTATAACCAGCTGTTGTGGTCACTACCAATCTATAACCAGCTGTTGTGGTCACTACCAATCTATAACCAGCTGTTGTGGTCACTACCAATCTATAACCAGCTGTTGTGGTCACTACCAATCTATAACCAGCTGTTGTGGTCACTACCAATCTATAACCAGCTGTTGTGGTCACTACCAATCTATAACCAGCTGTTGTGGTCACTACCAATCTATAACCAGCTGTTGTGGTCACTACCAATCTATAACCAGCTGTTGTGGTCACTACCAATCTATAACCAGCTGTTGTGGTCACTACCAATCTATAACCAGCTGTTGTGGTCACTACCAATCTATAACCAGCTGTTGTGGTCACTACCAATCTATAACCAGCTGTTGTGGTCACTACCAATCTATAACCAGCTGTTGTGGTCACTACCAATCTATAACCAGCTGTTGTGGTCACTACCAATCTATAACCAGCTGTTGTGGTCACTACCAATCTATAACCAGCTGTTGTGGTCACTACCAATCTATAACCAGCTGTTGTGGTCACTACCAATCTATAACCAGCTGTTGTGGTCACTACCAATCTATAACCAGCTGTTGTGGTCACTACCAATCTATAACCAGCTGTTGTGGTCACTACCAATCTATAACCAGCTGTTGTGGTCACTACCAATCTATAACCAGCTGTTGTGGTCACTACCAATCTATAACCAGCTGTTGTGGTCACTACCAATCTATAACCAGCTGTTGTGGTCACTACCAATCTATAACCAGCTGTTGTGGTCACTACCAATCTATAACCAGCTGTTGTGGTCACTACCAATCTATAACCAGCTGTTGTGGTCACTACCAATCTATAACCAGCTGTTGTGGTCACTACCAATCTATAACCAGCTGTTGTGGTCACTACCAATCTATAACCAGCTGTTGTGGTCACTACCAATCTATAACCAGCTGTTGTGGTCACTACCAATCTATAACCAGCTGTTGTGGTCACTACCAATCTATAACCAGCTGTTGTGGTCACTACCAATCTATAACCAGCTGTTGTGGTCACTACCAATCTATAACCAGCTGTTGTGGTCACTACCAATCTATAACCAGCTGTTGTGGTCACTACCAATCTATAACCAGCTGTTGTGGTCACTACCAATCTATAACCAGCTGTTGTGGTCATGTTGTGGTCTACCAATCTATAACCAGCTGTTGTGGTCACTACCAATCTATAACCAGCTGTGTTGTGGTCACTACCAATCTATAACCAGCTGTAGCGCTCGTCCTTCGGGAGAAGGACACTATTGTAAAGTGGTTGTTCCACTGGATATCATAAGGTGAATGCACCAATTTGTAAGTCGCTCTGGATAAGAGCGTCTGCTAAATGACTTAAATGTAAATGTAAATGTAAGACCAAGGTGCAGCGTGGTAAGTATTCATCATTCATTTTAATGAATACGAATACTAGAACAAAACAACAAAAAACGATAAACGAACAGATCTGCAAGGTGACATACACTAAACAGAAAACAACGACCCACAAACACAGGTGGGAACAGGCTACCTAAGTATGATTCTCAATCAGAGACAACGATAGACAGCTAGAAAAGGACAACATAGAACAAGACATAGAATGGCCACCCCAACTCACGCCCTGACCAACCAAAATAGAGACATTAAAAGGATCTCTAAGGTCAGGGCGTGACACCAGCTACTACGTTTTTACCTTTAATGGTCCTTACATTCCACAACCTACCTGTATTTTTCCAGAGAGGAAATCAGAATGGTAAATTAAATATTGCAAATAGAGGTATAACCCAGTGGTTGGTTTAAGACTTACCTAGCCAATTTAGCTGTGATGTGTGGTTTTAGGCTAAGACATTTTTAAGGAGGGAATAAAAAATGGCTGCCGGGATTAGCGCAGCAATTTATTATGAGTGACTTTAATTAACCACAGCTACATAGAGAATGTGTCCTATGCATGGCCTTTGCTACAAGTGCTAGTAGGCTACTCACTATGAATAGTAGTACTGTTTATATTGTATTAGTAGAAGATGTAACTGTGTTTTAGTCTTTTAAAAGGGCCTGTTGTTACCAGGGTAGTTACAGCGTGATAGCTGGTGACTTCCTCCCTGAAGATACATATTGGATCATTGAAATACTCTTTAATTTCACTATGATACAATGTAGCTGGTATAAAGGGTATCTGGATGCTGCAAAGTCCGAATATAGCGCGAGGCAGTTACCATAGACTTTCAGTCATT
>NC_092112.1:5990329-6027829 GCF_045679555.1 Salvelinus alpinus | reverse complement strand
ACACTGTTTGCTTAAATAAATTAAGTCACACAAATGACTCAAGAGGGAGCGAGAGATCAAGATAACGAGAAGAGAAAAACCTGTTCCTGAACCCGACCCTCCTCCTCCTCCCGTTGCTGCCGGCCTTCACAGATTCTGCCGTTAAACTCCTGAAGTTACTTGTAATAGGCTACCCCAGGGGTCAGCAACCTCAGGTGGAACGCCAATTTACAATTAAACTTAGCATTTCTACCGATCTGCGTGCCAGTGATGATTTTCATAAGCAACGTTTTTCATTTATAATTATTATATTATTATTATTATATTATATTAAATTATAACATATTTTTGTTCTATTGAATAAATAGTCTGTATAAAGCCAAACTAATAAAAACCTTGCAAGCAGAAAATATCCTGATGAAAATAAATATCCTATAAATCACATTGGAGATTCGATCTTTCAATCACATTCATCTCTCTCCTCCGCATGTCTCCTACGAACTTGAAACATTGTAACTACAATTTGGTACGTCCCCAAGCTTGAGCTAACAAACATGCAACATTTAATCACCTATTCTGTGCCCTCAGTTTCCCAGGCCAGGATAGACACAGCTGTATTTTCGCAAGGGATAAGGGATAAGGGATAAAAAGTAATCAGGTATTTTATGACTTTTCCACTGAATCAGAGCATGATATCACGGCAAGGCCAAGTGGTTATCGAAAGGGAGAGAGTTGGAAAGATTTTTCAATTACATTATTGAACTATTTTCAATATCAATAGATGTTAAAACAGACTTTGTATGAAGTGAAAGCAACATTTGTTTGAACTTCTTATGGATGGGGGCAGTATTGAGTAGCTTGGATGAATAAGGTGCCCAGAGTAAACTGCCTGCTACTCAGTCCCAGAAGCTAAGATATGCATATTATTAGTGGTTTTGGATAGAAAACACTCTGAAGTTTCTAAAACTGTTTGAATGATGTCTGTGAGTATAACAGAACTCATATGGCAAAAACCTGAGAAAAAATCCAACCAGGAAGTGGGAAATCTGAGGTTTGTAGGTTTGCCTATCCAACATACAGTGTCTATGGGGTCATATTGCACTTCCTAAGGCTTCCACTAGATGTCAACAGACTTTATAACCTTGTTTCAGCCATAAGAAGTTAACATGTCATCTCAGTCTTCAGAGATGTTTACTAACAACATCATGGAGCTCATTATCTCACAGTCAGGCTTTCAGATGGATCACATTTACATGCCACAAATCACTTAATGAGAGTTATGCAAAATATTCCTCACCAAACCCCTAATCCACATCCCCTAACCTTGACGCTAACCCAAACCCAGACCCCAACCCCTGACCCTGACCATAACCCAACTCACAATACAGTCACTGGTAGAGTAACACAGTACAGTAACACAGTAACACAGTATAGTAACATGGTAGAGTAACACAGTAGAGTAACACAGTAGAGTAACACAGTAACACAGTAGAGTAACACAGTAGAGTAACACAGTAACACAGTAGAGTAACACAGTAGAGTAACACAGTAACACAGTAGAGTAACACCGTAGAGTAACACAGTAGAGTAACACCGTAGAGTAACACAGTAACACAGTAGAGTAACACAGTAGAGTAACACAGTAACACAGTAGAGTAACAAAGTAGAGTAACACAGTAACACAGTAGAGTAACACAGTAACACGGTAGAGTAACACAGTATAGTAACACAGTAGAGTAACACAGTAACACGGTAGAGTAACACAGTAGAGTAACACAGTAGAGTTACACAGTAACACAGTAGAGTAACACAGTAGAGTAACACAGTAGAGTAACACAGTAGAGTAACACAGTAGAGTAACACAGTAACACAGTAGAGTAACACAGTAGAGTAACACAGTAACACAGTAGAGTAACACAGTACAGTAACACAGTATAGTAACACGGCAGAGTAACACAGTAGAGTAACACAGCAACACAGTAGAGCAACACAGTAGAGTAACACAGTAGAGTAACACCGTAGAGTAACACAGTAGAGTAACACCGTAGAGTAACACAGTAGAGCAACACAGTAGAGTAACACAGTAGAGTAACACAGTGGAGTAACACGGTAGAGTAACACGGTAGAGTAACACAGTAGAGTAACACAGTAGAGTAACACAGTCGAGTAACACAGTAGAGTAACACAGTAGAGTAACACAGTAACACAGTAGAGTAACACCGTAGAGTAACACAGTAGAGTAACACAGTAGAGTAACACAGTAACCCAGTAGAGTAACACCGTAGAGTAACACAGTAGAGTAACACAGTAGAGTAACACAGTAGAGTAACACAGTCGAGTAACACAGTAGAGTAACACAGTAACACAGTAGAGTAATACCGTAGCGTAACACAGTAGAGTAACACCGTAGAGTAGCACAGTAGAGTAACACAGTAGAGTAACACAGTAGAGTAACACAGTAACACAGTAGAGTAACACCGTAGAGTAACACAGTAGAGTAACACCGTAGAGTAACACAGTAGAGTAACACAGTAGAGTAACACAGTATAGTAACCCAGTAGAGTAACACAGTAGAGTAACACCGTAGAGTAACACTGTAGAGTAACACCGTAGAGTAACACAGTCGAGTAACACAGTAGAGTAACACAGTAACCCAGTAGAGTAACACCGTAGAGTAACACAGTAGAGTAACACCGTAGAGTAACACAGTAGAGTAACACCGTAGAGTAACACAGTAGAGTAACACAGTAACCCAGCACAGTAACACAGTAGAGTAACACCGTAGAGTAACACAGTAGAGTAACACAGTAACACAGTAAAGTAACACAGTAAAGTAACACAGTAACCCAGTCACCCAGTAGAATAATGTACTCACCCCAGAAGTTCTGTTGCCACGGTGTAACTGTACTGAATAGACTGTTAGATGCCATGACTCCTCCCGGTTGCTGTGAAATCCAGCCTTGTGGTTCCACTGTGGTTAGCCTGACCCCTGACCAATGGCCTCTAGATCCTAAACCGAGAGCACGTACCACGGAGAAAAGGACAAGAAACTCTTTCTGGTATCAAGAATTCAGACGACTCTGGACATGTCTGGACCAGGTCTGGACCAGGTCTGGACGAGTTGAAAAAAACAGATTGTCTAGTGGTGGTGTGGAAGTCGCTAGCTGGGTGAGCGTGGACGAGTTAGAGCTTCCTTACTGGCACAAGGTAGCGCGGCTCTGCGTAGCGCCTGCGACTAGTGATGACCCGATCACTTTAACCATTTACACTCCAGAGGTCTGTCTGTTAACCAGAGGGCTGAGCGTTTTTGTGTGGTTCCTGGGAGGCGAGGAGAGCGGAGCCTCACATTACCCGACAGACAGACACCAGCTTTAAACTTTGTCTCCTTCCTCCTGCAGTCACTGGATAGACCTGGTCACATGGTCCTGATGTCATCACTGAACAACGGTTGACTGGGACAACCTACCACCAAGGCTTTCTTTTCTCCTCTCTTGTCGCTTCCTCCTTCTCTGTGCGGTGGGTGGGTGGTGGGCCCCACCCTCCAGGCTCGGGGTGCTGGAGGGTCTGTCTCTCCCAGGAGTAGAGCCTTCAGAGCGGGCACAGTGGCTCACTGACTCAGCCTCTGTCAGCATATGGAGAACACGCAGCACCATACACTTCTATCCCTTCACTCCCATCTCCCACCCTCTCTCGCTCACTTTCTCTCTTTCTTTCTCTCTCTCTCTCTCTCTCTCTCTCTCTCTCTCTCTCTCTCTCTCTCTCTTTCTCTCGCTCTCTATCTTTCTCTCTATCTTTCTTTCGTTCTCTCCCTCTTCTCTCTTTCTGTAAGAGTGTGAGTGTGTGTGTGGTTGTGAGTGTGAGTGTGAGTGAGTGTTTGAGTGTGTGTGTGAGTGTGAGCAGTGCAGAAGTGGTGTGAAACATTCTCTCAGTAGAGACTGGTTGTTTAGAGAAGGGTGTGTCTGCAGTCGCTCCCCCTCTCTCACTCTCACTCACTCACTCACTCACTCACTCACTCACTCACTCACTCACTCACTCACTCACTCACTCACTCACTCACTCACTCACTCACTCACACCACTCTCTCTCTCTCACTCACTCACTCACTCACTCACTCTCTCACTCTCTCACACATGACTACTTCTCAATGTGTGTGTATATATTGTACACAGTGTGTGTGTATATATTGTACATAGTGTGTATATATTGTACACAGTGTGTGTGTATAGATTGTACAGAGTGTGTGAGTGTGTATATATTGTACACAGTGTGTGAGTGTGTATATATTGTAACCAGTGAGTGTGTATATATTGTACACAGTGTGTGTGTATATATTGTACACAGTGTGTGTGTGTGTCTGTATATATTGTACACAGTGTGTGAGTGTGTATATATTGTACACAGTGTGTGAATGTGTATATATTGTACACAGTGTATGAGTGTGTATATATTGTACACAGTGTGTGTGTGTGTGTGTGTGTGTGTGTGTGTGTGTATATTGTACACAGTGTGTGTGTGAATATATTGTACACAGTGAGTGTGTGTGTATATATTGTACACATTAAGTGTGTGTGTGTATATATTGTACACCATGTGTGTATATATATTCTACACAGTGAGTTTGTGTTTATATTGTACACAGTGTGTGTGTATATATTGTACACAGTGAGTGTGTTTATATATTGTACACAGTGTGTGTGTGTGTGTGTGTGTATATATTGTACTCAGTGTGTGTGTGTGTGTGTATATATTGTACACAGTGTGTGTGTGTGTGTGTATACATTCTACACAGTGTGTGTGTGTGTATATATTGTACACAGTGTGTGTGTGTGTGTGTGTGTGTGTGTGTGTGTGTGTGTGTGTGTGTGTGTGTGTGTGTGTGTGTGTGTGTGTGTGTGTGTGTGTGTGTGTGTGTGTGTGTGTGTGTGTGTGTGTGTGTGTGTGTGTGTGTGTGTGTGTGTATATTGTACACAGTGAGTGTGAATATATTGTACACATTGATTGTGAATATATTGTACACAGTGAATGTGTGTAAGTATATTTTGTACACATTGTGTGTGTGTGTGTGTGTGTGTGTGAATATATTGTACACAGTGAGTGTGTGTGTATATATTGTATACAGTGAGTTTGAATATATTGTACACAGTGAGTATGAATATATTGTACACAGTGAGTGTGTATATATTGTACACAGTGAGTGTGAATATATTGTACACAGTGAGTGTGAATATATTGTACACAGTGAGTGTGAATATATTGTACACAGAGAGTGTGAATATATTGTACACAGTGAGTGTGAATATATTGTACACAGTGAGTGTGAATATATTGTACACAGTGTGTGTGTATATATATTGTACACAGTGAGTGTATGTAAGTATATATTGTACACAGTGAGTGTGTGTATATATTGTACACGGTGAGTGTGAATATATTGTACACAGTGTGTGTGTGTGTGTGTGTATATATTGTACACAGTGTGTGTGTGTGTGTGTGTGTGTGTGTGTGTGTGTGTGTGTGTGTGTGTGTGTGTGTGTGTGTGTGTGTGTGTGTGTGTGTGTGTGTGTGTGTGTGTGTGTGTGTGTGTGTGTATATATTGCACACAGTGTGTGTGTGTGTTTATATTGTACACAGTGTGTGTGTGTAGGAGAGAAATAGTGTGTGTGTGTATATTGTACACCGTGTGTGTGTATATATATTGTACACAGTGAGTGTATGTAAGTATATATTGTACACATTGTGTGTGTGTGTGTGTGTGACTGAAAAGTGTAATGAGTCTCTGTGCTCTAATTGTCTCTCAGAGAATTCTGAGCAATTCCTGTAAGAGGCTGTCTACGTATGTGTATGTATGTATGTGTGTGTGTGTGTGTGTGTGTGTGTGTGTGTGTGTGTGTGTGTGTGTGTGTGTGTGTGTGTGTGTGTGTGTGTGTGTGTGTGTGTGTGTGTGTGTGTGTGTGTGTGTGTGTGTGTTAATGAGTGGTGTGGTTAATGAATGGTATGGTTAATGAGGGGTGTTGTTAATTAGGGGTGTGGCTAATGATGGGTGTGATTAATGAGGGGTGTGGTTAATGAGGGGTGTGGATAATGAGGTGTGCGGTTATAAGGGATGTGGTGAACGAGGGGTGTGGTGTACGAGGGGTGTGGTTAATGAGGGGTGTGGTTAATGCGTGTTGTGGTTAATGAGGGGTGTGGTGTACGAGGGGTGTGGTTAATGAGGGGTGTGGTTAATGAGGGGTGTGGTTAATGAGGGGTGTGGTTAATGAGGGGTGTAGTTAATGAGGGGTGTGGTTAATGAATGGTGTAGTTAATGAGTTGTGTGGTAATGAGGGGTGTGGTTAATGAGTGGTGTAGTTGATGAATGGTGTAGTTAATGAGGGGTGTGGCTAATGAGGGGTGTGGTTAATGAGGGGTGTGGTTAATGAGTGGTGTGGTTAATGAGGGGTGTGGTTAATGAATGGTGTAGTTAATGAGGGGTGTGGTTAATGACTGTGTGGTTAATGAGGGGTGTGGTTAATGAGGGGTGTGGTTAATGAGGGGTGTGGTTAATGCATGGTGCCGTTAATGAATTGTGTGATTAATGAGGGGTGTGGTTAATGAGGGGTGTGGATAATGAGGTGTGCGGTTATAAGCGGTGTGGTGAACGAGGGGTGTGGTGTACGAGGGGTGTGGTTAATAAAGGGTGTGGTTAATGCGTGTTGTGGTTAATGAGGGGTGTGGTGTTCGAGGGGTTTGGTTAATGAAGGGTGTGGTTAATGAGGGGTGTGGTTAATGAGGGGTGTGGTTAATGAGGGGTGTAGTTAATGGTGTGTGTGTGTGTGTGTGTGTGTGTGTGTGTGTGTGTGTGTGTGTGTGTGTGTGTGTGTGTGTGTGTGTGTGTGTGTATATATTGTACACAGTGTGTGTGTGTGTTTATATTGTACACAGTGTGTGTGTGTATAGGAGAGAAATAGTGTGTGTGTGTATATTGTACACCGTGTGTGTGTATATATATTGTACACAGTGAGTGTATGTAAGTATATATTGTACACATTGTGTGTGTGTGTGTGTGACTGAAAAGTGTAATGAGTCTCTGTGCTCTAATTGGCTCTCAGAGAATTCTGAGCAATTCCTGTAAGAGGCTGTCTACGTATGTGTATGTATGTGTGTGTGTGTGTGTGTGTGTGTGTGTGTGTGTGTGTGTGTGTGTGTGTGTGTGTGTGTGTGTGTGTGTGTGTGTGTGTGTGTGTGTGTGTGTGTGTGTGTGTGTGTGTGTGTGTGTGTGTGTGTGTGTGTGTGTGTGTGTTAATGAGTGGTGTGGTTAATGAATGGTATGGTTAATGAGGGGTGTTGTTAATTAGGGGTATGGCTAATGATGGGTGTGATTAATGAGGGGTGTGGTTAATGAGGGGTGTGGATAATGAGGTGTGCGATTATAAGGGGTGTGGTGAACGAGGGGTGTGGTTAATGAGGGGTGTGGTTAATGCGTGTTGTGGTTAATGAGGGTTGTGGTGTACGAGGGGTGTTGTTAATGAGGGGTGTGGTTAATGAGGGGTGTGGTTAATGAGGGGTGTGGTTAATGAGGGGTGTAGTTAATGAGGGGTGTGGTTAATGAATGGTGTAGTTAATGAGTTGTGTGGTAATGAGGGGTGTGGTTAATGAGGGGTGTAGTTAATGAGGGGTGTGGTTAATGAATGGTGTAGTTAATGAGTTGTGTGGTAATGAGGGGTGTGGTTAATGAGGGGCGTGGTTAATGAGGGGTGTGGTTAATGAATGGTGTAGTTACTGAGGGGTGTGTTAATGAGTGGTGTGGTTAATGAATGGTATGGTTAATGAGGGGTGTTGTTAATTAGGGGTATGGCTAATGATGGGTGTGATTAATGAGGGGTGTGGTTAATGAGGGGTGTGGATAATGAGGTGTGCGGTTATAAGGGGTGTGGTGAACGAGGGGTGTGGTGTACGAGGGGTGTGATTAATGAGGGGTGTGGTTAATGCGTGTTGTGGTTAATGAGGGTTGTGGTGTACGAGGGGTGTGGTTAATGAGGGGTGTGGTTAATGAGGGGTGTAGTTAATGAGGGGTGTGGTTAATGAATGGTGTAGTTAATGAGTTGTGTGGTAATGAGGGGTGTGGTTAATGAGTGGTGTAGTTAATGACGGGTGTGGTTAATTAATGGGGGGTGTGGTTAATGAGGGGTGTAGCTAATGAGGGTGTGGTTAATGACATATGTGGTTAATGAGGGTTGTGGTTAATGAGGGGTGTGGTTAATGAGGGGCGTGGTTAATGAGGGGTGTGGTTAATGAATGGTGTAGTTACTGAGGGGTGTGGTTAATGAGTGGTGTGGTTAATGAGGGGTGTGGTTAATGAGTGGTGTAGTTCATGAGGGGTGTGGTTAATGAGGGGTGTGGTTAATGAATGGTGTAGTTCATGAGGGGTGTGGTTAATGATGGGTGTAGTTAATGAATGGTGTAGTTAATGAGGGGTGTGGTTAATGAGTGGTTTGGTTAATGAATGGTGTAGTTAATGAGGGGTGTGGTTAATGATGGGTGTAGTTAATGAATGGTGTAGTTAATGAGGGGTGTGGTTAATGAGTGGTTTGGTTAATGAGGGGTGTGGTTAATGCGTGGTGTAGTTCATGAGGGGTGTGGTTAATGAGGGGTGTGGTTAATGAATGGTGTAGTTAATGAGGGGTGTGGTTAATGATGGGTGTAGTTAATGAATGGTGTAGTTAATGAGGGGTGTGGTTAATGAGTGGTGTAGTTGATGAATGGTGTAGTTAATGAGGGGTGTGGCTAATGAGGGGTGTGGTTAATGAGGGGTGTGGTTAATGAGTGGTGTGGTTAATGAGGGGTGTGGTTAATGAATGGTGTAGTTAATGAGGGGTGTGGTTAATGACTGTGTGGTTAATGAGGGGTGTGGTTAATGAGGGGTGTGGTGAACGAGGGGTGTGGTGTACGAGGGGTGTGGTTAATGAGGGGTGTGGTTAATGAGGGGTGTGGTGTACGAGGGGTGTGGTTAATGAAGGGTGTGGTTAATGAGGGGTGTGGTTAATGAGGGGTGTGGTTAATGAGGGGTGTAGTTAATGAGGGGTGTGGTTAATGAATGGTGTAGTTCATGAGGGGTGTGGTTAATGAGGGGTGTGGTTAATGAATGGTGTAGTTAATGAGGGGTGTGGTTAATGATGGGTGTAGTTAATGAATGGTGTAGTTAATGAGGGGTGTGGTTAATGAGTGGTTTGGTTAATGAGGGGTGTGGTTAATGCGTGGTGTAGTTCATGAGGGGTGTGGTTAATGAGGGGTGTGGTTAATGAATGGTGTAGTTAATGAGGGGTGTGGTTAATGATGGGTGTAGTTAATGAATGGTGTAGTTAATGAGGGGTGTGGTTAATGAGTGGTGTAGTTGATGAATGGTGTAGTTAATGAGGGGTGTGGCTAATGAGGGGTGTGGTTAATGAGGGGTGTGGTTAATGAGTGGTGTGGTTAATGAGGGGTGTGGTTAATGAATGGTGTAGTTAATGAGGGGTGTGGTTAATGACTGTGTGGTTAATGAGGGGTGTGGTTAATGAGGGGTGTGGTTAATGAGGGGTGTGGTTAATGAATGGTGCCGTTAATGAATTGTGTGATTAATGAGGGGTGTGGTTAATGAGGGGTGTGGATAATGAGGTGTGCGGTTATATGCGGTGTGGTGAACGAGGGGTGTGGTGTACGAGGGGTGTGGTTAATGAGGGGTGTGGTTAATGCGTGGTGTAGTTCATGAGGGGTGTGGTGTACGAGGGGTGTGGTTAATGAAGGGTGTGGTTAATGAGGGGTGTGGTTAATGATGGGTGTAGTTAATGAATGGTGTAGTTAATGAGGGGTGTGGTTAATGAGTGGTGTAGTTGATGAATGGTGTAGTTAATGAGGGGTGTGGCTAATGAGGGGTGTGGTTAATGAGGGGTGTGGTTAATGAGTGGTGTGGTTAATGAGGGGTGTGGTTAATGAATGGTGTAGTTAATGAGGGGTGTGGTTAATGACTGTGTGGTTAATGAGGGGTGTGGTTAATGAGGGGTGTGGTTAATGAGGGGTGTGGTTAATTGATGGTGCCGTTAATGAATTGTGTGATTAATGAGGGGTGTGGTTAATGAGGGGTGTGGATAATGAGGTGTGCGGTTATATGCGGTGTGGTGAACGAGGGGTGTGGTGTACGAGGGGTGTGGTTAATGAGGGGTGTGGTTAATGCGTGTTGTGGTTAATGAGGGGTGTGGTGTACGAGGGGTGTGGTTAATGAAGGGTGTGGTTAATGAGGGGTGTGGTTAATGAGGGGTGTGGTTAATGAGGGGTGTAGTTAATGAGGGGTGTGGTTAATGAATGGTGTAGTTAATGAGGGGTGTGGTAATGAGGGGTGTGGTTAATGAGGGGCGTGGTTAATGAGGGGTGTGGTTAATGAATGGTGTAGTTATTGCGGGTTGTGGTTAATGAGGGGTGTGGTTAATGAGCGGTGTAGTTAATGAGGGGTGTGGTTAATGAGTGGTGTGGTTAATGAGGGATGTGGTTAATGAGTGGTGTAGTTCATGAGGGGTGTGGTTAATGAGGGGTGTGGTTAATGAATGGTGTAGTTAATGAGGGGTGTGGTTAATGATGGGTGTGGTTAATGAGGGGCGTGGTTAATGATGGGTGTAGTTAATGAATGGTGTAGTTCATGAGTGGTGTGGTTAATGAGTGGTGTAGTTCATGAGTGGTGTGGTTATTTGAGGGATGTGGTTAATGAGTGGTGTAGTTCATGAGGGGTGTGGTTAATGAGGGGTGTGGTTAATGAATGGTGTAGTTAATGAGGGGTGTGGTTAATGATGGGTGTAGTTAATGAATGGTGTAGTTAATGAGGGGTGTGGTTAATGAGTGGTTTGGTTAATGAGGGGTGTGGTTAATGAGTGGTGTAGTTCATGAGGGGTGTGGTTAATGAGGGGTGTGGTTAATGAGGGGTGTGGTTAATGAATGGTGTAGTTAATGAGTTGTGTGGTAATGAGGGGTGTGGTTAATGAGTGGTGTAGTTAATGACGGGTGTGGTTAATTAATGGGGGGTGTGGTTAATGAGGGGTGTAGCTAATGAGGGTGTGGTTAATGAATGATGTCGTTATTGCGGGGTGTGGTTAATGAGTGGTGTAGTTAATGAGGGGTGTGGTTAATGAGGGGTGTGGTTAATGAGGGATGTGGTTAATGAGGGGCGTGGTTAATGAGGGGTGTGGTTAATGAATGGTGTAGTTACTGAGGGGTGTGGTTAATGAGTGGTGTGGTTAATGAGGGGTGTGGTTAATGAGTGGTGTAGTTCATGAGGGGTGTGGTTAATGAGGGGTGTGGTTAATGAATGGTGTAGTTAATGAGGGGTGTGGTTAATGATGGGTGTAGTTAATGAATGGTGTAGTTAATGAGGGGTGTGGTTAATGAGTGGTTTGGTTAATGAGGGGTGTGGTTAATGAGTGGTGTAGTTCATGAGGGGTGTGGTTAATGAGGGGTGTGGTTAATGAGGGGTGTGGTTAATGAATGGTGTAGTTAATGAGGGGTGTGGTTAATGATGGGTGTAGTTAATGAATGGTGTAGTTAATGAGGGGTGTGGTTAATGAGTGGTGTAGTTGATGAATGGTGTTGTTAATGAGGGGTGTGGCTAATGAGGGGTGTGGTTAATGAGGGGTGTGGTTAATGAGTGGTGTAGTTGATGAATGGTGTAGTTAATGAATTGTGTGATTAATGAGGGGTGTGGTTAATGAGGGGTGTGGATAATGAGGTGTGCGGTTATAAGCGGTGTGGTGAACGAGGGGTGTGGTGTACGAGGGGTGTGGTTAATGAGGGGTGTGGTTAATGAGGGGTGTGGTGTACGAGGGGTGTGGTTAATGAAGGGTGTGGTTAATGAGGGGTGTGGTTAATGAGGGGTGTGGTTAATGAGGGGTGTAGTTAATGAGGGGTGTGGTTAATGAATGGTGTAGTTCATGAGGGGTGTGGTTAATGAGGGGTGTGGTTAATGAATGGTGTAGTTAATGAGGGGTGTGGTTAATGATGGGTGTAGTTAATGAATTGTGTAGTTAATGAGGGGTGTGGTTAATGAGTGGTTTGGTTAATGACGGGTGTGGTTAATGCGTGGTGTAGTTCATGAGGGGTGTGGTTAATGAGGGGTGTGGTTAATGAGGGGTGTGGTTAATGAATGGTGTAGTTAATGAGGGGTGTGGTTAATGATGGGTGTAGTTAATGAATGGTGTAGTTAATGAGGGGTGTGGTTAATGAGTGGTGTAGTTGATGAATGGTGTAGTTAATGAGGGGTGTGGCTAATGAGGGGTGTGGTTAATGAGGGGTGTGGTTAATGAGGTGTGCGGTTATAAGCGGTGTGGTGAACGAGGGGTGTGGTGTACGAGGGGTGTGGTTAATGAGGGGTGTGGTTAATGAGGGGTGTGGTGTACGAGGGGTGTGGTTAATGAACGGTGTGGTTAATGAGGGGTGTGGTTAATGAGGGGTGTGGTTAATGAGGGGTGTGGTTAATGAGGGGTGTAGTTAATGAGGGGTGTGGTTAATGAATGGTGCCGTTAATGAATTGTGTGATTAATGAGGGGTGTGGTTAATGAGGGGTGTGGATAATGAGGTGTGCGGTTATAAGCGGTGTGGTGAACGAGGGGTGTGGTGTACGAGGGGTGTGGTTAATGAGGGGTGTGGTTAATGCGTGTTGTGGTTAATGAGGGGTGTGGTGTACGAGGGGTGTGGTTAATGAACGGTGTGGTTAATGAGGGGTGTGGTTAATGAGGGGTGTGGTTAATGAGGGGTGTGGTTAATGAGGGGTGTAGTTAATGAGGGGTGTGGTTAATGAATGGTTTAGTTAATGAGGGGTGTGGTAATGAGGGGTGTGGTTAATGAGTGGTGTAGTTAATGACGGGTGTGGTTAATTAATGGGTCCTGTGGTTAATGAGGGGTGTAGCTAATGAGGGGCGTGGTTAATGAGGGGTGTAGTTAATGAGGGATGTGGTTAATGAGGGGCGTGGTTAATGAGGGGTGTGGTTAATGAATGGTGTAGTTATTGCGGGTTGTGGTTAATTAGTGGTGTAGTTAATGAGGGATGTGGTTAATGAGGGGCGTGGTTAATGAGGGGTGTAGTTAATGAGGGATGTGGTTAATGAGGGGCGTGGTTAATGAGGGGTGTGGTTAATGAATGGTGTAGTTCATGAGTGGTGTGGTTAATGAGGGATGTGGTTAATGAGTGGTGTAGTTAATGAGGGGTGTGGTTAATGAGTGGTGTGGTTAATGAGGGATGTGGTTAATGAGTGGTGTAGTTCATGAGTGGTGTGGTTATTTGAGGGATGTGGTTAATGAGTGGTGTAGTTCATGAGGGGTGTGGTTAATGATGGGTGTAGTTAATGAATGGTGTAGTTAATGAGGGGTGTGGTTAATGAGTGGTGTAGTTGATGAATGGTGTAGTTAATGAGGGGTGTGGCTAATGAGGGGTGTGGTTAATGAGGGGTGTGGTTAATGAGGGGTGTGGTTAATGATGGGTGTAGTTAATGAATGGTGTAGTTAATGAGGGGTGTGGTTAATGAGTGGTGTAGTTGATGAATGGTGTAGTTAATGAGGGGTGTGGCTAATGAGGGGTGTGGTTAATGAGGGGTGTGGTTAATGAGGTGTGCGGTTATAAGCGGTGTGGTGAACGAGGGGTGTGGTGTACGAGGGGTGTGGTTAATGAGGGGTGTGGTTAATGCGTGTTGTGGTTAATGAGGGGTGTGGTGTACGAGGGGTGTGGTTAATGAACGGTGTGGTTAATGAGGGGTGTGGTTAATGAGGGGTGTGGTTAATGAGGGGTGTGGTTAATGAGGGGTGTAGTTAATGAGGGGTGTGGTTAATGAATGGTGCCGTTAATGAATTGTGTGATTAATGAGGGGTGTGGTTAATGAGGGGTGTGGATAATGAGGTGTGCGGTTATAAGCGGTGTGGTGAACGAGGGGTGTGGTGTACGAGGGGTGTGGTTAATGAGGGGTGTGGTTAATGCGTGTTGTGGTTAATGAGGGGTGTGGTGTACGAGGGGTGTGGTTAATGAACGGTGTGGTTAATGAGGGGTGTGGTTAATGAGGGGTGTGGTTAATGAGGGGTGTGGTTAATGAGGGGTGTAGTTAATGAGGGGTGTGGTTAATGAATGGTTTAGTTAATGAGGGGTGTGGTAATGAGGGGTGTGGTTAATGAGTGGTGTAGTTAATGACGGGTGTGGTTAATTAATGGGTCCTGTGGTTAATGAGGGGTGTAGCTAATGAGGGGCGTGGTTAATGAGGGGTGTAGTTAATGAGGGATGTGGTTAATGAGGGGCGTGGTTAATGAGGGGTGTGGTTAATGAATGGTGTAGTTATTGCGGGTTGTGGTTAATTAGTGGTGTAGTTAATGAGGGATGTGGTTAATGAGGGGCGTGGTTAATGAGGGGTGTAGTTAATGAGGGATGTGGTTAATGAGGGGCGTGGTTAATGAGGGGTGTGGTTAATGAATGGTGTAGTTCATGAGTGGTGTGGTTAATGAGGGATGTGGTTAATGAGTGGTGTAGTTAATGAGGGGTG
The DNA here is from genome assembly GCF_045679555.1 of Salvelinus alpinus. Taxonomy (NCBI): domain Eukaryota; kingdom Metazoa; phylum Chordata; class Actinopteri; order Salmoniformes; family Salmonidae; genus Salvelinus; species Salvelinus alpinus. The sequence continues at coordinate 6,013,331 of NC_092112.1, read as the reverse complement.
TGGTTAATGAGTGGTGTGGTTAATGAGGGATGTGGTTAATGAGTGGTGTAGTTCATGAGTGGTGTGGTTATTTGAGGGATGTGGTTAATGAGTGGTGTAGTTCATGAGGGGTGTGGTTAATGATGGGTGTAGTTAATGAATGGTGTAGTTAATGAGGGGTGTGGTTAATGAGTGGTGTAGTTGATGAATGGTGTAGTTAATGAGGGGTGTGGCTAATGAGGGGTGTGGTTAATGAGGGGTGTGGTTAATGAGTGGTGTGGTTAATGAGGGGTGTGGTTAATGAATGGTGTAGTTAATGAGGGGTGTGGTTAATGACTGTGTGGTTAATGAGGGGTGTGGTTAATGAGGGGTGTGGTTAATGAGGGGTGTGGTTAATGAATGGTGCCGTTAATGAATTGTGTGATTAATGAGGGGTGTGGTTAATGAGGGGTGTGGATAATGAGGTGTGCGGTTATAAGCGGTGTGGTGAACGAGGGGTGTGGTGTACGAGGGGTGTGGTTAATGAGGGGTGTGGTTAATGCGTGTAGTGGTTAATGAGGGGTGTGGTTAATGAGGGGTGTGGTTAATGAAGGTAACATGCTAATACCATACTACAACCACAGTAATACCATACTAACACCATACTACTACCATACTACTACCATACTACTACCATACTACTACCATACTGCTACCTTACTAATACAATACTAATACAATACTACACCATACTAGTAACATACTACTATACTACTACTGCCGTACTAATACCATACTACTACACTACTACTACTAATACCATACTAGTATTATACCATACACACACACACAATACCATACACACACACACACACACACACACACACACACACACACACACACACACACACACACACACACACACACACACACAGACAGACAGACAGACAGACAGACAGACAGACAGACAGACAGACAGACAGACAGACAGACAGACAGACAGACAGACAGACAGACACACAGACACACAGACACACACACACACACAGACACACACACACACACACACACACACACACACACACACACACACACACACACAGACACACAGACACACACACAGATACACAGATACTCACACACACACACTCGTACATACAGGTTTAACCCCCTACTCCCTGCTGGTTCTGTTTCATGGATTACAGCTCCTGAGGCTCTTGTTTTAGGCAGCATATTTACCTAACTCTCGGCCAAGAAAAATGTTGAATTGAACTAAAATACTAAGACCATACTAATACCATACTAATACCATACTACAACCATACTAATGCCATACCACTACCATACTACAACCATACTAATACCATTCTAATACCATACCACTACCATACTAAGACCATACTAATACCATACTAATACCATACTAATACCATACTACTACTACCATACTAATACCACACTAATACCATACTAATACCATACTACTACTACCATACTAATACCATACTAATACCATACCACTACCATACCAATACCATACTACTACCATACTAATACCATACTACTACCATACTACTACCATACTACTACCATACTAATACCATACCACTACCATACCACTAACATACTAATACCACACCACTACCATACTAATACCACACCACTACCATACTAATACCATACTAATACCATACTAATACCATACCACTACCATACTACCACCATACCACAACCATACTAATACCATACTAATACCATACTAATGCCATACCACTACCATACTAATACCATACTAATACCATACTACTACCATACCACTACCATACTAAGACCATACTAATACCATACTAATACCATACTAATACCATACTAATACCATACTAATGGTGTTGGTATTAGTATGGTATTAGTATGGTATTAGAATGGTGGTAGTATGGTAGTGGTATGGTAGTGGTATGGTATTAGTATGGTATTAGTATGGTTGTGGTATGGTAGTGGTATGGTAGTGGTATGGTATTAGTATGGTATTAGTATGGTATTAGTATGGTAGTGGTGTGGTATTAGTATGGTAGTGGTGTGGTATTAGTATGGTAGTGGTATGGTAGTGGTATGGTATTAGTATGGTATTAGTATGGTAGTAGTATGGTAGTAGTATGGTATTAGTATGGTAGTAGTATGGTATTAGTATGGTATTAGTATGGTAGTGGTATGGTAGTAGTATGGTAGTAGTATGGTAGTAGCATGGTATTAGTATGGTAGTAGTATGGTAGTAGTATGGTATTAGTATGGTAGTAGTATGGTGGTAGTATGGTGGTGGTATAGTAGTATGGTAGTAGTATGGTATTGGTATGGTAGTGGTATGGTATTAGTATGTAGTATGGTAGTAGTATGGTATTAGTATGGTATTAGTATGTAGTATGGTAGTAGTATGGTAGTAATATGGTAGTAGTATGGTAGTAGTATGGTATTGGTATGGTAGTGGTATGGTATTAGTATGTAGTATGGTAGTAGTATGGTATTAGTATGGTATTAGTATGTAGTATGGTAGTAGTATGGTAGTAATATGGTAGTAGTATGGTAGTAGTATGGTATTGGTATGGTAGTAGTATGGTATTAGTATGTAGTATGGTAGTAGTATGGTAGTAATATGGTAGTAGTATGGTAGTAGTATGGTATTGGTATGGTAGTGGTATGGTATTAGTATGGTAGTGGTATGGTATTAGTATGGCGGTAGTATGGTGGTAGCATGGTGGTGGTATAGTAGTATGGTAGTAGTAGTATGGTATTAGTATGGTAGTAGTAGTATGGTAGTAGTATGGTAGTAGTAGTATGGTATTAGTATGGTAGTAGTAGTATGGTAGTAGTAGTATGGTATTAGTATGGTATTAGTGTGGTATTAGTATGGTAGTAGTAGTATGGTAGTAGTATGGTAGTAGTGTGGTAGTAGTATGGTAGTAGTAGTATGGTATTAGTATGGTAGTAGTAGTATGGTAGTAGTAGTATGGTATTAGTATGGTAGTAGTAGTATGGTATTAGTATGGTATTAGTATGGTAGTAGTAGTATGGTATTAGTATGGTATTAGTGTGGTATTAGTATGGTAGTAGTAGTATGGTAGTAGTAGTATGGTATTAGTATGGTATTAGTGTGGTAGTAGTATGGTAGTAGTAGTATGGTATTAGTATGGTAGTAGTAGTATGGTAGTAGTAGTATGGTATTAGTATGGTATTAGTATGGTAGTAGTAATATGGTATTAGTATGGTAGTAGTAGTATGGTAGTAGTAGTATGGTATTAGTATGGTAGTAGTAGTATGGTAGTAGTAGTATGGTATTAGTATGGTAGTAGTAGTATGGTATTAGTATGGTAGTAGTAGTATGGTATTAGTATGGTAGTAGTAGTATGGTAGTAGTAGTATGGTATTAGTATGGTAGTAGTAGTATGGTATTAGTATGGTAGTAGTAGTATGGTATTAGTATGGTAGTAGTAGTATGGTAGTAGTAGTATGGTATTAGTATGGTAGTAGTAGTATGGTATTAGTATGGTAGTAGTAGTATGGTAGTAGTAGTATGGTATTAGTATGGTAGTAGTAGTATGGTATTAGTATGGTAGTAGTAGTATGGTATTAGTATGGTAGTAGTAGTATGGTAGTAGTAGTATGGTATTAGTATGGTAGTAGTAGTATGGTATTAGTATGGTAGTAGTAGTATGGTATTAGTATGGTAGTAGTAGTATGGTATTAGTATGGTAGTAGTAGTATGGTAGTAGTAGTATGGTATTAGTATGGTAGTAGTAGTATGGTATTAGTATGGTAGTAGTAGTATGGTAGTAGTAGTATGGTATTAGTATGGTATTAGTGTGGTAGTAGTATGGTAGTAGTAGTATGGTATTAGTATGGTAGTAGTAGTATGGTATTAGTATGGTATTAGTATGGTAGTAGTAGTATGGTATTAGTATGGTATTAGTGTGGTATTAGTATGGTAGTAGTAGTATGGTATTAGTATGGTATTAGTATGGTATTAGTATGGTCTTAGTATGGTAGTGGTATGGTATTAGTATGGTATTAGTATGGTATTAGTATGGTGTAGTATGGTAGTGGTATGGCATTAGTATGGTATTAGTATGGTATTAGTATGGTATTAGTATGGTCTTAGTATGGTAGTGGTATGGTAGTAGTATGGTATTAGTATGGTATTAGTATGGTAGTGGTATGGTATGGCATTAGTATGGTATTAGTATGGTATTAGTATGGTTGTGGTATGGTAGTATGGTAGTGGTATGGTATTAGTATGGTATTAGTATGGTATTAGTATGGTAGTGGTGTGGTATTAGTATGGTAGTGGTGTGGTATTAGTATGGTAGTGGTATGGTAGTGGTATGGTATTAGTATGGTAGTAGTATGGTAGTAGTATGGTAGTAGTATGGTATTAGTATGGTAGTAGTATGGTATTGGTATGGTAGTAGTATGGTAGTGGTATGGTAGTAGTATGGTAGTAGTATGGTAGTAGTATGGTAGTAGTATGGTAGTAGTATGGTATTAGTATGGTATTAGTATGGTAGTAGTATGGTAGTAGTATGGTGGTGGTATAGTAGTATGGTAGTAGTATGGTGTTGCTACGGCATTGGTATGGTATTAGTGTCTATCAGTATGGTAGTAGTATAGTAGTGGTATAGTAGTAGTATGGTGTTGGTATGGCATTGGTATGGTAGGGGTATGGCATTAGTATTGTAGAAGTATGATACTAGTATTGTAGTAATATGGTGGTAATATGGTAGTAATATGGTAGTAATATGATGGTAATATGGTGGTAATATGGTGGTAATATGGTAGTAATATGGTAGTAATATGATGGTAATATGGTGGTAATATGGTAGTAATATGGTGGTAATATGGTAGTAATATGGTATTAGTATGGTAGTAGTATGGTATTAGTATGGTAGTAGTATGGTATTAGTATGGTAGTAGCATGGCGGTAGTATGGTAGTAGTATGGTATTAGTATGGTAGTAGTATGGTGGTAGTATGGTAGCAGTATGGTATTAGTATGGTAGTAGTATGGTAGTAGTATGGTAGTAGTATGGTGGTAGTATGGTGGTAGTATGGTGGTAGTATGGTATTAGTATGGTAGTGGTATGGTAGTAGTATGGTATTAGTATAGTAGTAGTATGGTATTAGTATGGTAGTAGTATGGCAGTAGTATGGTAGTGGTATGGTATTAGTATGGTAGTGGTATGGTATTAGTATGGTAGTAGTATGGTAGTAGTATGGTAGTAGTATGGTGGTAGTATGGTGGTAGTATGGTATTAGTACGGTAGTAGTATGGTAGTAGTATGGTAGTAGTATGGTGGTAGTATGGTGGTAGTATGGTAGTAGTATGGCAGTAGTATGGTAGTGGTATGGTATTAGTATGGTAGTGGTATGGTATTAGTATGGTAGTGGTATGGTATTAGTATGGTAGTAGTATGGTAGTAGTATGGTAGTAGTATGGTATTAGTATGGCGGTAGTATGGTATTAGTATGGTATTAGTATGGTAGTAGTAATATGGTAGTAATATGGTAGTAATATGGTAGTAATATGGTAGTAATATGGTAGTAATATGGTAGTAATATGGTAGTAGTATGGTATTAGTATGGTAGTAGTATGGTAGTAGTATGGTGGTGGTACGGCATTGGTATGGTATTAGTGTCTATCAGTATGGTAGTAGTATAGTAGTGGTATAGTAGTAGTATGGTGGTAGTATGGTGGTAGTATGGTATTAGTATGGTAGTGGTATGGTAGTAGTATGGTATTAGTATGGTAGTAGTATGGTATTAGTATGGTAGTAGTATGGCAGTAGTATGGTAGTGGTATGGTATTAGTATGGTAGTGGTATGGTATTAGTATGGTAGTAGTATGGTAGTAGTATGGTAGTAGTATGGTGGTAGTATGGTGGTAGTATGGTATTAGTATGGTAGTAGTATGGTAGTAGTATGGTAGTAGTATGGTGGTAGTATGGTGGTAGTATGGTAGTAGTATGGCAGTAGTATGGTAGTGGTATGGTAGTAGTATGGTAGTGGTATGGTATTAGTATGGTAGTGGTTTGGTATTAGTATGGTAGTGGTATGGTATTAGTATGGTAGTAGTATGGTAGTAGTATGGTCTTAGTATGGTAGTGGTATGGTATTAGTATGGTATTAGTATGGTATTAGTATGGTGTAGTATGGTAGTGGTATGGTAGTAGTATGGTAGTGGTATGGTAGTAGTATGGTAGTAGTATAGTAGTAGCATGGTATTAGTATGGTAGTAGTATGGTAGTAGTATGGTATTAGTATGGTAGTAGTATGGTAGTAGTATGGTGGTGATATAGTAGTATGGTAGTAGTATGGTGTTGCTACGGCATTGGTATGGTATTAGTGTCTATCAGTATGGTAGTAGTATAGTAGTGGTATAGTAGTAGTATGGTGTTGGTATGGTAGGGGTATGGCAATAGTATTGTAGAAGTATGATACTAGTATTGTAGTAATATGGTGGTAATATGGTAGTAATATGGTAGTAATATGATGGTAATATGGTGGTAATATGGTGGTAATATGGTAGTAATATGGTAGTAATATGATGGTAATATGGTGGTAATATGGTAGTAATATGGTGGTAATATGGTAGTAATATGGTATTAGTATGGTAGTAGTATGGTATTAGTATGGCAGTAGTATGGTATTAGTATGGTAGTAGCATGGTGGTAGTATGGTAGTAGTATGGTATTAGTATGGTAGTAGTATGGTGGTAGTATGGTAGTAGTATGGTAGTAGTATGGTATTAGTATGGTATTAGTATGGTAGTCGTATGGTAGTAGTATGGTGGTAGTATGGTGGTAGTATGGTATTAGTATGGTAGTGGTATGGTAGTAGTATGGTACTAGTATGGTAGTAGTATGGTATTAGTATGGTAGTAGTATGGCAGTAGTATGGCAGTGGTATGGTATTAGTATGGTAGTGGTATGGTATTAGTATGGTAGTAGTATGGTAGTAGTATGGTAGTAGTATGGTGGTAGTATGGTGATAGTATGGTATTAGTATGGTAGTAGTATGGTAGTAGTATGGTAGTAGTATGGTGGTAGTATGGTGGTAGTATGGTAGTAGTATGGCAGTAGTATGGTAGTGGTATGGTATTAGTATGGTAGTGGTATGGTATTAGTATGGTAGTGGTATGGTATTAGTATGGTAGTAGTATGGTAGTAGTATGGTAGTAGTATGGTATTAGTATGGCGGTAGTATGGTATTAGTATGGTAGTAGTATGGTAGTAGTAATATGGTAGTAATATGGTAGTAATATGGTAGTAATATGGTAGTAATATGGTAGTAATATGGTAGTAATATGGTAGTAGTATGGTATTAGTATGGTAGTAGTATGGTATTAGTATGGTAGTAGTATGGTATTAGTATGGTAGTAGTATGGTGGTGGTATAGTGTTGCTACGGCATTGGTATGGTATTAGTGTCTATCAGTATGGTAGTAGTATAGTAGTGGTATAGTAGTAGTATGGTGGTAGTATGGTGGTAGTATGGTATTAGTATGGTAGTGGTATGGTAGTAGTATGGTATTAGTATGGTAGTAGTATGGTATTAGTATGGTAGTAGTATGGCAGTAGTATGGTAGTGGTATGGTATTAGTATGGTAGTGGTATGGTATTAGTATGGTAGTAGTATGGTAGTAGTATGGTAGTAGTATGGTGGTAGTATGGTGGTAGTATGGTACTAGTATGGTAGTAGTATGGTAGTAGTATGGTAGTAGTATGGTGGTAGTATGGTGGTAGTATGGTAGTAGTATGGCAGTAGTATGGTAGTGGTATGGTAGTAGTATGGTAGTGGTATGGTATTAGTATGGTAGTGGTTTGGTATTAGTATGGTAGTGGTATGGTATTAGTATGGTAGTAGTATGGTAGTAGTATGGTAGTAGTATTACATTTACATTTAAGTCATTTAGCAGACGCTCTTATCCAGAGCGACTTACAAATTGGTGCATTCACCTTATGATATCCAGTGGAACAACCACTTTACAATAGTGCATCTAACTCTTTTAAGGGGGGGGGTTAGAAGGATTACTTTATCCTATCCTAGGTATTCCTTAAATGTATGTATGTATCTCTTAGTATGGTATTAGTATGGCGGTAGTATGGTATTAGTATGGTAGTAGTATGGTAGTAGTAATATGGTAGTAATATGGTAGTAATATGGTAGTAATATGGTAGTAATATGGTAGTAATATGGTGGTAATATGGTAGTAATACGGTAGTAAACACCTCTGGATTACCAACCTCTGCCTGACCTGACCTTGAGCCTGCTTTCCGTCCTGTACCTTTGCCCCTGATGCTGTAATTAACATTGTTACTTTGACACGGTCGGCATCTGCATCTTACCTTGATTTCTGATATAGACCCTTGTCGGGGTCGTACAGCGAAATGGAGAACACCATATTGTCTGTGAGAGTCGCATGTTTCTAATAATTAGGACCATTCGGAAGCTGCAGATGATTTTGTGAGAAGACCGATATTTGAGATGTGGTCTCATGGCTGCCGTTCGCCACAGATGTGGAAGACATTGGTGGATGTGATGGATTGAGACACAAATAAACCAGATATCTCTAGTTAAACTGGGGCTCAGACAAGATATCTCTAGTTTAACTGGGGGCTCAGACCAGATATCTCTAGTTAAACTGGGGGCTCAGACCAGATATCTCTAGTTTAACTGGGGGCTCAGACCAGATATCTCTAGTTAAACTGGGGGCTCAGACCAGATATCTCTAGTTACACTGGGGCTCAGACCAGATATCTCTAGTTTAACTGGGGCTCAGACCAGATATCTCTAGTTAAACTGGGGGCTCAGACCAGATATCTCTAGTTTAACTGGGGCTCAGACCAGATATCTCTTGTTAAACTGGGGCTCAGACCAGATATCTCTAGTTAAACTGGGGGCTCAGACCAGATATCTCTAGTTTAACTGGGGGCTCAGACCAGATATCTCTAGTTAAACTGGGGGCTCAGACCAGATATCTCTAGTTACACTGGGGCTCAGACCAGATATCTCTAGTTTAACTGGGGGCTCAGACCAGATATCTCTAGTTAAACTGGGGCTCAGACCAGATATCTCTAGTTAAACTGGGGCTCAGACCAGATATCTCTAGTTTAACTGGGGCTCAGACCAGATATCTCTAGTTTAACTGGGGGCTCACACCAGATATCTCTAGTTAAACTGGGGCTCAGACCAGATATCGCTAGTTAAACTGGGGCTCAGACCAGATATCTCTAGTTAAACTGGGGCTCAGACCAGATATCTCTAGTTAAACTGGGGCTCAGACATTGACCTTAGGGGTTTTGAACCCTATTTCTGGAAAAGTACAAGTAGACATATTGATACCGATCTAATCTGAACTAAGTTTGGGAACAGTGTGTGTGTGTTAGTAACTATGTGTGTGTGTGTGTGTGTGTGTGTGTTAGTATCTGTGTATGTGTTAGTAACTGTGTGTTTGTGTGTGTTAGTTACTGTGTGTGTGTTAGCAACTGTGTGTGTGTGTGTGTTTGTGTGTGTTAGTAACTGTGTGTGTGTTAGCAACTGTGTGTGTGTGTGTTTGTGTGTGTGTTAGTAACTGTGTGTTTGTGTGTGTTAGTTACTGTGTGTGTGTTAGCAACTGTGTGTGTGTGTGTGTTTGTGTGTGTTAGTAACTGTGTGTTTGTGTGTGTTAGTTACTGTGTGTGTGTGTGTTTGTGTGTGTGTTAGTAACTGTGTGTGTGTGTGTTAGTAACTGTGTGTGTGTGTGTTTGTGTGTGTTAGTAACTGTGTGTGTGTGTGTGTGTGTGTGTGTGTGTGTGTGTGTGTGTGTGTGTGTGTGTGTGTGTGTGTGTGTGTGTGTGTGTGTGTGTGTGTGTGTGTGTGTGTGTGTGTGTGTGTGTGTGTGTGTGTGTGTGTGTGTGTGTGTGTGTGTTTAGGAACTGGGTGTTTGTGTGTGTGTGTGTGTGTTAAGTAACTGTGTGTGCGTTAGCAACTGTGTGTGTGTGTGTTTGTGTGTGTGTTAGTAACTGTGTGTTTGTGTGTGTTAGTTACTGTGTGTGTGTGTGTTAGTAACTGTGTGTGTGTGTTATCAACTGTGTGTGTGTGTGTTTGTGTGTGTTAGTAACTGTGTGTGTGTGTGTGTGTTAGTAACTGTGTGTGTGTTAGCAACTGTGTGTGTGTGTGTTTGTGTGTGTTAGTAACTGTGTGTGTGTGTGTGTGTTTAGGAACTGGGTGTTTGTGTGTGTGTGTGTTAAGGAACTGTGTGTGTGTGTGTTAGTAACTGTGTGTGTATGTGTTAGTAACTGTGCGTGTGTGTGCGTGTGCGTGTGCGTGTGTGTGTGCGTGTGTGTGTGTGTGTGTGTGTGCGTGCGTGCGTGCGTGCGTGCGTGCGTGCGTGCGTGCGTGTGTGTGTGTGTGTGTTCATCAGCATCTGCATGTCCGTCTCCTGCCGGAGCCATGACATAACATGACATAACATGACATAACAAGAGCTTTAACATGACATAACATGACATAACAAGGCATAACATTAAATATCATGACATAACATGACATAACATGATATAACAAGACATACCATTACATATCATGACATAACATGACATAACATAATATGCTTTAATTAGCAGAGTAGAGCAGAGTAGAGTCAGACATTAGACACGTAGGTAATCCTCTATTAGAGAGAGGGCTCTATTAATAGTTATGTTTTGAATGTGTACTCTCTCTCTCTCTGGCGCTGCATCAGACCGGCCCGCTCCCAGACGCTGGGCCAAACAGTTACGTACACTGATTCACTTTAACAGCCTACATCTGTAAAATGCCAGTGGAAGTTTACACAGCGGCCCGAACTCAATTAACATGTTATCATTGGGACACAAAACACCAATTTGTGATCACCTTCTGTTGGCTGCAGTGCTGTTGGTTGGAAGACAAGGTTTCAAGACAAGCATCACTACAGCTCCGCTCTGATCCGACAGAGAGAGAGATATAAATACAGAAAAGAGCCGTTATATTCTACAACCACCTAATAGGAAGCGATTCCCAAACCTTCCAAGACAAAGCCATCAGAGCTCAGAGTCCTCCCAGGTACTTTGTTGTTGTGTCAGGACTTAGAATATGTGGACAACTATAAATACCTAGGTGTCTGATTAGACTGTGAACTCTCCTTCCAGACTCATATTAAGCATCTCCAATCTAAAATTAAATCTATAATCGGCTTCCTATTTCACAAACAAAGCATACTTCACTCACGCCGCCAAACTTACTCTCGTAAAACTGACTATCCTACCGATTCGTGACTTGGGCGATGTCATTTACAAAATAGCATCCAACACTCTATGAGCAAATTGGATGCAGTCTATCACAGTGCCATCCGTTTTGTCACCAAAGCCCCATATATTACCCACCACTGCGACCTGTACGCTCTCGTTGGCTGGCCCTCGCTACATATTCGTCGCCAAACCCACTGGCTCCAGGTCATCTTTAAGTCTCTGCTAAGTAAAGTCCCGCCTTATCTCAGCTCACTGGCCACCATAGAAGCACCCACCCATAGCACGCACTGCAGCAGGTATATTTCACTGGTCACCACCAAAGCCAACACCCCCTTTCCCTCCAGTTCTCTGCTGCCAATGACTGGAACGAATTGCAAAATTCACTGAAGCTGGAGACTCATATCTCCCTCACTAACTTTTAGCATCAGCTGTCAGAGCAGTTTACCGATCACTGCACCTGTACACAGCCCATCTGTAAATAGCCCACCCAACTACCTCATCCCCATATTGTTATTTTTCTTTCTCTTTTACACCCCAGTATTTCTACTTGAACATTCATCTTTTGCACATCTATCACTCCAGTGTTTAATTGCTAAATTGTAATTATTTCTCCACTACGGTTTATTTATTGCCTTACCTCGGTACCTTGGTTGAACCCAGAGTGGCTCAAGATGCTCCTTGGTCTGCATAAGGGGGGTTGAACCAACCATGACTGAGCATTTTTAGTGTCAGCTATATATAGTACTCTGCGTTTGTGTAAAGGTTAGGTTACTCAGCCCAACACTCAAGGGTGGGGGGTCGACCAGACTCATTATTGAAATAATTTATCAATATTAAATATAGGTAATTGTTTGAATAAGTGCCCAAATCTCTCTCAGTACTGAATTTCCACGACACCGCTCAATCTTCCCAGATCCTTTCTTGTGGTGTCAGGGCAGCTGTTGTTACTCAGAGGGAAAATAAAGCCGGCCTTTATGTAACAAGGGGAATAGTTTAATATCGACACAGCTGAAACACACAGCACGCTCCTTATTAAAGTTGTGATTACATCACATTGTGAAATGTGCAAGTTGGATCACTGCACGGCTTCTGCGATGCCATTTCTCCGTGACTAGGTAGGAGGCTAATGCACTAATTTATTATATAATATTATACTTTATTTATTACCTTAATTTAATGTGCACTACCTTATTATATAATAATATACTTTATTAATTACTGTATTATATAATAATATACTTTATTAATTACTTTATTATGTAATACTATACTTTATTAATTACTTTATTATATAATAATATACTTTATTAATTACTTTATTATATAATACTATACTTTATTATTTACTTTATTATATAATAATATACTTTATTAATTACTTTATTATATAATACTATACTTTATAATTTACTTTATTATATAATAATATACTTTATTAATTACTTTATTATATAATAATATACTTTATTAATAACTTTATTATGTAATACTATACTTTATTAATTACTTTATTATATAATAATATACTTTATTAATTACTTTATTATATAATACTATACTTTATTAATTACTTTATTATATAATAATATACTTTATTAATTACTTTATTATATAACACTATACTTTATAATCTACTTTATTATATAATAATATACTTTATTAATTACTTTATTATATAATAATATACTTTATTAATAACTTTATTATGTAATACTATACTTTATTAATTACTTTATTATATAATAATATACTTTATTAATTACTTTATTATATAATACTATACTTTATAATTTACTTTATTATATAATAATATACTTTATTAATTACTTTATTATAATGTGTTCTACTTCATTATACTGTGTTCTACTTTATTATGATGTGTTCTACTTTATTATAATGTGTTCTACTTTATTATAATGTGTTCTACTTTATTATAATGTGTTCTACTCTATTATAATGTGTTCTACGCTATTATAATGTGTTCTACTTTATTATAATGTGTTCTACTTTATTATAATGTGTTCTACTTTATTATAATGTGTTCTACTTTATTATAATGTGTTCTACTCTATTATAATGTGTTCTATGTTATTATAATGTGTTCTACTTTATTATAATGTGTTCTACTTTATTATAATGTGTTATACTTCATTATATTGTGTTCTACGTTATTAAAATGTGTTCTACTTTATTATAATGTGTTCTACTTTATTATAATGTGTTCTACTTTATTATAATAAGTTCTACTTTATTATAATGTGTTCTACTCTATTATAATGTGTTCTATGTTATTATAATGTGTTCTACTTTATTATAATGTGTTCTACGTTATTATAATGTGTTCTACTTTATTATAATGTGTTCTACTTTATTATAATGTGTTCTACTTTATTATAATGTGTTCTACTTTATTATAATGTCTTCTACTTTATTATAATGTCTTCTACTTTATTATAATGTGTTCTACTTTATTATAATGTGTTCTACTTTATTATAATGTGTTATACTTCATTATATTGTGTTCTACGTTATTAAAATGTGTTCTACTTTATTATAATGTGTTTTACTTTATTATGATGTGTTCTACTTTATTATAATGTGTTCTACTTTATTATAATGTGTTCTACTTTATTATAATGTGTTCTACTCTATCATAATGTGCTCTACGTTATTATAACGTGCACTACTTTATTATACTTTATTATAATGTGCACTACTTTATTATACTTTATTATAATGTGCTCTACGTTATTATAACGTGCACTACTTTATTATACTTTATTATAACGTGCACTACTTTATTATACTTTATTATAACGTGCACTACTTTATTATACTTTATTATAACGTGCACTACTTTATTATACTTTATTATAACGTGACATACTTTATTATACTTTATTATAACGTGCACTACTTTATTATACTTTATTATAACGTGCACTACTTTATTATATTGTATTATAACGTGCACTACTTTATTATAACGTGCACTACTTTATTATATTGTATTATAACGTGCACTACTTTATTATAACGTGCACTACTTTATTATACTTTATTATAACGTGCACTACTTTATTATAATGTGTTCTACAAGCGTTTCTTGTCTTGCTTTAGGACTATAGGACAGACAGCCCATCTCAGTATGAGAAGAGGAACACTTTTTAAGGCAAGCGGATCACAGGTGCTTGAATATTTGTCAAGAGACAGAAGTAGAAATCACATTTAGATTCAGACACTTTACTCAGTACTTTGTTGAAGCACCTTTGGCAGTGATTACAGCCTCAAGTCTTCTTGGGTAAGATCCTAAAATCTTCTCACAGCTGTATTTGGGGAGTTTCTGCCATTATTTTCTGTAAATCCTCACAAGCTCTGTCAGGTTGGATGGGAAGCGTCCCTGCACAGCTAAGTTCAGGTCTCTCCAGAGATGTTTGACCGGGCAAGTCCGGGCTCTGGCTGGGCCACTCAAGGACATTCAGAGTCTTGTCCCGAAGTCACTCCTGCGTTGTCTTGGCCGTGTGCGTAGGGTCGTTGTCCTGTTCTCAGGTGAACCGTCGCCCCAGTCTGAGGTCCTGAGTGCTCTGGAGAAGGTTTTCATCAAGGATCTCTCTGTACTTTTCTCTGTTTATCTTTCCCTCAATCCTGACTCCCAGTCCCTGCTGCTGAAAAACATCCTCACAGCATGATGCTGCCATCATCATGCTTTACCGTAGGGATGGTGCCAGGTTTCCTCCAGAAGTGACGCTTGGCATTCAGGCCAAAGAGTTCAATCTTGGTTTAATCAGACTAGAGAATCATCTTTCTCATGGTCTGAGAGTCCTTTAGTTTTTTTTTTATAAACTCCAAGTGGGCTGTCATGTGCCTTTTACTGAGGATTGGCTTCCATCTGGCCACTCTATAATAAATGCCTGATTGGTGGAGTGCTGCAGAGAGGTTGTCCTTCTGGAAGGTTCTCCCATCTCCACAGAGGAACTCTAGAGCTCTGTCAGAGTGACCATTGGGTTCTTGGTTACCTCCCTGACCAAGGCCCTTCTCCCCCGATTGCTCAGTTTGGCCGGGCGGCCAGCTCTAGGAAGAGTCTTGGTGGTTCCAAACTTCTTCCATTTAAGAATGATGGAGGCCACTGTGTTCTTGGGAACTTCAATGCTTGTACCCTTCCCCAGATCTGTGCCTCGATACAATCCTGTCTCGCAGCTCTACGGACAATTCCTTCGACCTCGACGCTTGGTTTTTGCTCTGACATGCACTGTCAAAAGTGGGACTTTATATAGACAGGTGTGTGCCTGAATTTACTGCAGGTGGACTCCAATCAAGTTGTTGAAACATCTCAAGGATGATCAGTGGAAACAGGAAGCAACTGAGCTCCTTGTCTCATAGGGTCTGAATACTTATGTTAATAAGGTATTTCTGTTTTTAAATTTTATACATTTGCCAAGAATTCTAAAAAACAGTTTTTGGTTTGTTCTTATGGGGAATTTTGTGTAGATTGATGAGGATTTTGTTTTATTTAATCGATTTTAGAATAAGGCTGTAAGTTAACAAAATGTGGAAAAGGGGAATGGGTCTGAATACTTTACGAATCCACTCTGTAAATCTAGAACAGGATGAGCTATTTTAGATGCAATTTGAATGGAGTTGATGGAGAGAGAGAAAGTTCAGAAAGTCAACGCTGACATCACCAGAGGGTGTGGCCTACTCCCGAACGTACACGTTGCTCACCACCCAACAATCACCCCAGAGCATCTGCACGACCACTCCCACCTGAGGAAGCAGACAGTAAGGATGTTTGCCAAGTCTCTAAAGGACGTGGCACTTGGTAGACAAACACCCCATGCCGCACTGGACAGAGGACCACCCAGAGACCCCTACCAGACCACTGCACCACCAAGGAGCCCCAGGCCCCCTCAACGCCACACCAGACCCAGCGCACCCCACAGGCCCCACCCACCACCAGAGCATCACCACTTCCATCGGCTTAGCCAGACCGGACCGGGCCCAGCCTAGTTCCCCGCACCAGACCACCACCCCTACCAGACCAGAGAGGAAGCCCCACGGCCCAGACCTGGCCCCCATCCACTCCACAGGGCCCAACATCAGGACCAGCGCAGCTACGCAGAGGTCGTCAGAGGACAGGAGAACCCTGTAGGATTAAGTGAGATTAAACAGCTCCTCCAATACATCTGCACTAAACTGCACTAAACACACACGGACGCATGCACACACACACACACACACACACACACACACACACACACACACACACACACACACACACACACACACACACACACACACACACACACACACACACACACACACACACACACACACACACACACACACACACACACACACACATACACACCTATTGTACTAAAATGTACTTGTTCAATGAATAGGAATGTTTATATATATAACAGAAAAAATGTTAGCTGTTATCCTGTTTATCTCGCTCTTAACAACTTAATAGTTAGTTACTGTATTTCTGACTGCTATTCTTTCTTTTGGAACATGAAATCGCTATCAGTTAGCATGTGGAATGTTCAGGGCCTAAACTCATCAACCTTTGGACTGAAGAGTTCAACAAACATCTTAATAAAGATGTTGACATCATCATTCTACAGGAGACATGGTGTAAGGCTGACATTGTCACTCACTGTCCCACAGGTTACAGAGAGGTAATTGTGCCGTCACAAAAACACAGCTCTGTCAATAGAGGCAGAGACTCTGGAGGACTGATCATTTGGTATAAATCCGAACTACAACATCTAATTGATCCCCAAATATCACATTTGGTTAAAACTGAAAAAATAACTTGTACTGACAGAAAAAGATGTGTTCCTTTGCGCAATTTATATCCCCCCCTCAGAATCCCCATATTACTCAGAGGAGATCTTCCCCACCCTTGAGGAAGAGACGTGCCATTTCCAGGCCCAGGGAAATGTGCTCATCTGTGGGGACACAAATGCGCGCACAGGAACACTACCTGATCTAACGAGCACACGAGGGGACAGCTTTATTACAGGCCATACTGTTTCTAACTGTCTTAATCTCCCCCATAGAAACAACAGTGACAGCACCGTCAACAACAACGGAAGGGATCTGTTGCAGCTCTGTAGAAGCTTGGGTCTGTACTTTGTCAATGGTAGGTTACGGGGGGACTCTTTGGGGAGATTCACCTACTGCTCACCTCTTGGCCACAGCACTGTAGACTATATGATTACAGACATTGACCCTTTCTCTCTCAGCTCATTCACTGTCAAGCCACTAACACCTCTGTCTGATCACAGCCAAATTACATTGTTCCTCAAAAGAACAGACCTGGAAACAACCACAGATTCACAGCCCAGTAAGCTGTACAACATCAGACATTCATACAGATGGGCCCAAAACAGCACAGAAGAATACCAGAAAGCAACCTGGAACCAAAATATCCAAACACTCTTAGATAACTTCCTGGATACCACATTCACTCACAGTAAAGAAGGCATCAATCTAGCAGTACAAAACATCAACTATATATTCAGGCAAACGGCAAAAGAAGCACAATTGAAATTGATAAAAAACAAAACAAAAAAGATCACAGATGACAACTGGTTTGATGCAGATTGTAAAATTAGAAGGAAAAAAATTAGAACACTATCCAACCAAAAGCACAGAGACCCAAATAATGGTGAATTACACCTTCATTACTGTGAGACTTTAAAACTCTATAAACGTAACACTCAGAACAAAAAAAAGCACAGTACAACAGAAAGCAGCTGACGCTAATTGAGGAGTCCATAAACACAAACAACTTCTGGCAAAATTGGAAAAGATTTCAAAAATCTAAACAAGAGGAATTAGCGATACAAAATGGTGACATATGGACAACCCATTTTAAAACACTCTACAACACCGTTCAAATTGACACAAACGCAGAACAACGCCAAATTCATGAGAAGTTGAATGGATTAGAAAAAGCTATAAAGGACAATCCAAATCCACTGGACTCCCCAATTACTGACCAGGAGCTCTATAAGAAACTTCAGGCTCTCAAATTTAAAAAGGCATGCGGACCTGATGGCATCCTAAATTAGATGCTCAAACTCACTAGTGCAAAATTTCAATTGGCTATATTAAAACTGTTTAATTTGATCCTGAGTGTAGGTTATTTCCCTGACATCTGGAATCAAGGACTCATAACCCCAATCTTTAAAAACGGAGCCAAATTTGACCCTAACAATTACAGAGGCATTTGTGTGAACAGTAACCTGGGGAAGGTTTTCTGTAGTATTATAAATGTAAGAGTTCTAAACTTCCTTAATAAGCACAATGTCTTGAGTAAAAGCCAAACTGGATTTATACCAAAACATCGCACGACCGATCATATTTACACCCTACACACCCTGATAGGTAAACATGTCCACCAAAATAATACCAAAATATACGCTTGCTTTATCGACTTCCAAAAAGCATTTGATTCTATTTGGCATACAGGACTGTTCTACAAAGTTATTGAAAGTGGTGTAGGGGGTAAAACATATGACATAATTAAATCAATGTATACTGGCAATACGTGCAGCATTAAAATTGGCAAGAAAAGAACAGAATTCTTTAACCAGGGGCGGGGCCTTCGTCAGGGTTGTAATCTGAGCCCTGCACTCTTCAATATTTACATCAACGAATTGGCCACTATTCTAGAAAAATCCTCAGCCCCTGGTGTTAGTCTCCATAATTCAGAGGTTAAATGCCTACTCTTCGCAAATGACCTATGCCTGCTGTCACCCACAGCACATGGCCTACAGCAGAGCCTGGATCTGCTAGAGCAGTACTGCCAGACCTGGGCCCTGGCAGTAAACCCCAAAAAGACTAAAATAATGATTTTCCAGAGAAGATCCAGATCTCAGGGAATTAGACCAAAGTTCTCAATTGGTACAAAATATAAAGAGTACTGCACACACTACAATTACTTAGGTTTAAAAATAAGCTCAACTGGACACCTTAATGAGGCAGTGAATGAACTGAGAGAGAAAGCACACAGGGCATTCTACGCAATTAAAAAGCAAATTCAAATTGATATACCTATTAAAATTTGGCTAAAACTAATTGAATATGTCATTGAACCAATTGCACTTTATGGCAGCGAGGTGTGGGGTCCACTTGCAAAACAAGATTTCATCAAATGGGACAAACATCCCATTGAAACCCTGCATGCAGAGTTCTGTAAGATTCTCCTACATGTCCAGAGGAAAACTACAAACAATGCATGCAGGGCAGAATTAGGCAAATATCCACTAATAATAAAAACTCAAAAAATAGCAATTAAGTTTTGGAAACATCTAAAATACAGTGACCCCCTCTCATATCACTACCAAGCCCTACCAAGAGCTGAGCAAAGAAAAGAGTACCCTCATCCAGCTGGTCCTGGGGCTGAGTTCACAAACATGTTCTACTAAAACACTGAAGCCTCAGGACCAGAACATCCAATCAATCAGGATAAACCAAATTACAACACAGTCAAAACAAAACTCGCTTATTGGGAAACATAAGCACAAGCACAGAGCAAAATGCAGTGCTATCTGGCCCTAAATCGACAGTACACCGTGGCTAAATATTTGACCATGGTTACTGATCAAAACCTTAGAAAAACCTTGACAAAGTACAGGCTCAGTGAGCACAGCCTTGCCATTGAGAAGGGTAGACACAGGAAAACCTGGCTCCCTGTAGAGGAAAGGCTGTGCAACCACTGCACAATAGCAGAACCTGAGACGGAGCTGCATTTCCTGACAAAATGTCAAAAATATAAAACAATTAGAGAGTGTCATTTCCCCAAATTTAAAACTCTTATTCAAGGTTTCAAAGACCTCTCTGATGAGGATAGGCTACCCGTCCTGTTGGGGGAGGACGCAGAGAGCTGTGGGTTGGCAGCGCACTACATTGCTGCCTGCCATAAGTTGAGGGACAGTGTCTGACAGACCAATCAACCTGCACATGTCCTCTACTGTATGCTTATTGTTATTGTTGAATGTATGGTTATTTTGACCCTTGGTTATTGTTGTTACTGTTGTCCCGTTGACCATTTTGATTCTCATTTTTTATATTGTAAATAAGCTTTGGCAATATGTACATTGTTACGTCATGCCAATAAAGCAAATTGAATTGAATTGAGAAAGACTGTGAGAGAGTGTTCGCGCGGGCACTGATTTAAAGAAACGATATTCAACTGAAAAGCTGATTTAAAATTCTTCAGCTGAAATGTAAAAAAAATTGACGCATGAAAGAAATATTGAGATGGCTGTCTGTCCTCCATACTGAGATGGGCTGTCTGTCCCTCCATACTGAGATGTGCTGTCTGTCCTCCATATTGAGATGGGCTGTCTGTCCTCCATACTGAGATGGGCTGTCTGTCCTCCATACTGAGATGGGCTGTCTGTCCTCCATATTGAGATGGCTGTCTGCCCTCCACCCTGAGATGTGCTGTCTGTCCTCTATACTGAGATGTGCTGTCTGTCCTTCTATACTAAGATGGGCTGTCTGTCCTCAATACTGAGATGGACTGTCTGTCCTCCATATTGAGATGGCTGTCTGCCCTCCACCCTGAGATGTGCTGTCTGTCCTTCTATACTGAGATGTGCTGTCTGTCCTCTATACTGAGATGGGCTGTCTGCCCTCCACCCTGAGATGGGCTGTCTGCCCTCCACCCTGAGATGGGCTGTCTGTCCTCCATATTGAGATGGGCTGTCTGTCCTCCATATTGAGATGGGCTGTCTGTCCTCCATACTGAGATGGGCTGTCTGTCCTCCATATTGAGATGGGCTGTCTGTCCTCCATACTGAGATGGGCTGTCTGTCCTCCATACTGAGATGGGCTGTCTGTCCTCCATATTGAGATGGCTGTCTGCCCTCCACCCTGAGATGTGCTGTCTGTCCTCTATACTGAGATGTGCTGTCTGTCCTTCTATACTAAGATGGGCTGTCTGTCCTCAATACTGAGATGGACTGTCTGTCCTCCATATTGAGATGGCTGTCTGCCCTCCACCCTGAGATGTGCTGTCTGTCCTTCTATACTGAGATGTGCTGTCTGTCCTCTATACTGAGATGGGCTGTCTGCCCTCCACCCTGAGATGGGCTGTCTGCCCTCCACCCTGAGATGGGCTGTCTGTCCTCCATATTGAGATGGGCTGTCTGTCCTCCATATTGAGATGGGCTGTCTGTCCTCCATACTGAGATGGGCTGTCTGTCCTCCATATTGAGATGGGCTGTCTGTCCCTCTATACTGAGATGGGATGTCTGTCCCTCTATACTGAGATGTGCTGTCTGTCCTTCTATACTGAGATGGACTGTCTGTCCTCAATACTGAGATGGACTGTCTGTCCTCCATATTGAGATGGCTGTCTGCCCTCCACCCTGAGATGTGCTGTCTGTCCTTCTATGCTGAGATGGACTGTCTGTCCTCAATACTGAGATGGACTGTCTGTCCTCCATATTGAGATGGCTGTCTGCCCTCCACCCTGAGATGTGCTGTCTGTCCTCTATACTGAGATGGGCTGTCTGTCCTCTATACTGAGATGGGCTGTCTGCCCTCCACCCTGAGATGGGCTGTCTGCCCTCCATACTGAGATGGGCTGTCTGTCCCTCCACCCTGAGATGGGCTGTCTGCCCTCCATACTGAGATGGCTGTCTGTCCCTCCATACTGAGATGTGCTGTCTGCCCTCCACCCTGAGATGGGCTGTCTGCCCTCCATACTGAGATGGGCTGTCTGTCCCTCCATACTGAGATGTGCTGTCTGTCCTCCATATTGAGATGTGCTGTCTGTCCTCCACCCTGAGATGTGCTGTCTGTCCTCCATATTGAGATGGCTGTCTGTCCCCCATATTGAGATGTGCTGGCTGTCCTCCATATTGAGATGGGCTGTCTGTCCTCCATATTGAGATGGACTGTCTGTCCTCCATACTGAGATGGGCTGTCTGTCCTCCATATTGAGATGGGCTGTCTGTCCTCCATACTGAGATGGGCTGTCTGTCCCCACCCTGAGATGGGCTGTCTGTCCCCACCCTGAGATGGGCTGTCTGTCCCCACCCTGAGATGGGCTGTCTGTCCCCACCCTGAGATGGGCTGTCTGTCCCCACCCTGAGATGGAGACCAGAGGCCGTAGCCAGATTTAGACATCACATATCATTTAACAGTTCCATTTCAGTATTGCTTTTCATATCAATAATTTAATACAATATACCGGTTTCTCACAGTTATTCATCCATGGGAAAAGGGAATGGTTTTAAATGGTAAATCCCGGTAACTCTTTGTAAACGGGTTCCTGCCATTCAACCCTAACTCTGACACATTTGTTCATGTGTGAACCAGGTCCTGCTCTGAGTGTTTTTCCTCTGGTTCAGTGTCAGATACAGTATGTCCTGTGGTTCAGTGTCAGATACAGTATGTCCTGTGGTTCAGATACAGTATGTCCTGTGGTTCAGTACCAGATACTGTATGTCCTGTGGTTCAGATACAGTATGTCCTGTGGTTCAGTATCAGATACAGTATGTTCTGTGGTTCAGTGTCAGATACAGTATGTCCTGTGGTTCAGATACAGTATGTCCTGTGGTTCAGTATCAGATACAGTATGTCCTGTGGTTCAGTACCAGATACTGTATGTCCTGTGGTTCAGTATCAGATACAGTATGTCCTGTGGTTCAGTACCAGATACAGTATGACCTCTGGTTCAGTATCAGATACAGTATGTCCTGTGGTTCAGTACCAGATACAGTAT
>NC_092112.1:5842829-5985329 GCF_045679555.1 Salvelinus alpinus | reverse complement strand
AAAGTGTCTAGTGCAGTTTCAACTGGAGATTAAAGTGTCTAGTGCAGTTTCAACTAGAGATTAAAGTGTCTAGTGCAGTTTCAACTAGAGATTAAAGTGTTTAGTGCAGTTTCAACTAGAGATTAAAGTGTCTAGTGCAGTTTCAACTAGAGATTAACGTGTCTAGTGCAGTTTCAACTAGAGATTAAAGTGTCTAGTGCAGTTTCAACTAGAGATTAAAGTGTCTAGTGCAGTTTCAACTAGAGATTAAAGTGTCTAGTGCAGTTTCAACTAGAGATTAAAGTGTTTAGTGCAGTTTCAACTAGAGATTAAAGTGTCTAGTTCAGTTTCAACTGGAGATTAATTAAAGTGTTTTACATTCCTTTGCTCACTTATCTGATTATATATACTGAACAAAAATATAAACAATTTCAAAGACTGAGTTATAGTTTTACTGAGTTACAGTTCATATGAGGAAATCAGTCAATTGAAATACATTCATTAAGCCCTAATCTATAGATTTCACATGACTGGGCAGGGGTGCAGCCGTGGGCCCACCCGCTTGGCAGCCAGGCCCAGCCAATCAGAATGAGTTTTTCCCCACAAAAGGGCTTTATTACAGACAGAAATACTAATTTATGCGTATAGAATTATTTCTGGGATCTTTTATTTCATGATACATGGGACCAACACTTTAAATGTTCAGTTAATATTTTTGTTCAGTATAGATTGGTAGATGTTTTTCTAATAGTGTTTAGTAAGTCTCTGTTCTCCGGGCAGCCTATGGATGAACTGTAAACATTGATTCCTCACACACACCCGTCTGCACACGGTGCTGTTTCAAGATGAGGACAGAAGCATCCCTGTCTGACTGACACTCGGGAGGTGTGTGTGTTTGTGTGTGTGTGTGTGTGTGTGATGGCTTTCGGAGCCATCATCGACTCAGTGGGTTTTGTCCAACATGTCACCGGACCTACTCACTGCCACAGTCATACTCTGGACCTAGTTTTGTCACATGGAATAAATGATGTAGATCTTAATGTTTTTCCTCATAATCCTGGACAATCGGACCACCATTTTATTACGTTTGCAATCGCAACAAATAATCTACTCAGACCCCAACCAAGGAGCATCAAAAGCCTATAAATTCTCAGACAACACAAAGATTCCTTGATGCCCTTCCAGACTCCCTCTGCCTACCCAAGGATGTCAGAGGACAAAAATCAGTTAACCACCTAACTGAGGAACTCAATTTAACCTTGCGCAATACCCTAGATGCAGTTGCACCCCTAAAAACTAAAAACGTTTGTCATAAGAAACTAGCTCCCTGGTATACAGAAAATACCCGAGCTCTGAAGCAAGCTTCCAGAAACATGGAACGGAATTGGCGCCACACCAAACTGGAAGTCTTCCGACTAGCCTGGAAAGACAGTACCGTGCAGTATCGAAGAGCCCTCACTGCTACTCGATCATCCTATTTTTCTTGTCACTACAGGGGGTGCTGTTTCAACTTCGATATTTTGCGTCTCCAAATTAAACTGCCTCGTACTCAATTCTTGCTCGTACAATATGCATATTATTATTACTATTGGATAGAAAACAATCTCTAGTTTCTAAAACCGTTTGAATTATGTCTGTGGGTGAACCAGAACTCTTTCTACAGCGAAAATCATGACAGGACATGCGAAGGTCTGAAAACTAGGCTCTGATCTCGGATCAGTTTAAAGCTCTGTGTGTGCCCTATGGATCGAAATGAACTGCACCCGCCTTCCCCTGGATGTCAGTAACCAATGAGAAGTGGAATGGTGTTTCTACGTATTTCTCAGAGCTTATAAAAGGGCAAGGAACGAGGTGCGCTTTCTTTTCGACTTCCGCCATTACGCAACGCAAGACCTCAGGATAGCATTTTGAAACGCTCAGTTATCGGCCTTAGATATGTCCGTCTGTAATTTAATTCGGTATAGGTGTTAGAAACATCATAACGAAGTTATTTGAAACCGATTTATATCAGTTTATGCGAGTATATTGCTATTTTCGGAATTTTCGAAGTATTGCGTTTGAGGATTTGGACATGTGTGTGCCACGTAGCTACTGTTAGCTGCTAGTTCCGAAGTTGAAGTGGACGTTTTACAACAAAGCAACGATTCTTTTGGACAAAAGGACACCTTGACCAAGATTCTGATGGAAGCTCGTCCAAAAGTAAGAACTATTTATGATTTTATTCCGTATTTATGTGAAAAATGTAAACGCATTTTTCGGCCATTATTGCGTCACTAGTCTGGCTGTAACGCACACTGTATGTCTAGTAACGTTAATTTAAAAAAATCTAAATCAGCGGTTGCATTAATAACCAATGCATCTTTCATTAGCTGTCCAACCTGTATGTTTTTAGTCAATCTAATCGATAAATAATCGTAAACTTAGGTGCCCTTCCAAGATGGCGCCGGCCAGAATGCATGCCATGTTTTGACTGATTACATAGCATAACCACGATTTGTGATGCTAAATATGCACATTTTCGAACAAACTCTATATGCATTGTGTAATATGATGTTACAGGAGTGTCATCTGAAGAATTCTGAGAAGGTTAGAGAAAAAATTTATATATTTTGGTGGTGATAACGTTATCGCGCTTTTTGCCTTGAATCAATGCTGGGGTGATGTTAGCTCATGTGGTATGCTAATATAACGATATATTGTGTTTTCGCTGTAAAACACTTAGAAAATCTGAAATATTGTCTGGATTCACAAGATGTTGGGCTTTCATTTGCTGTACGCTGTGTATTTTTCAGAAATGTTTTATGATGAGTAATTAGGTAATACACGTTGCTCTCTGTAGTTATTCTAGTCGCTTTGGTGAGTTTTGTGATAGTGGCTGCAATGGTAAACTGTGATTTATACCTGAAAAATGCACATTTTTCTAAAAAAACATATGCTATACCATAAATATGTTATCAGACTGTCATCTTATGAAGTTGTTTCTTGGTTAGTGGCTATATATATCTTTATTTAGTCGAATTAGTGATAGCTACTGATGGAGTAAAAAACTGGTGGAGTAAAAAAAGTGGTGTCTTTTGCTAACGTGGTTAGCTAATAGATTTACATATTGTGTCTTCCCTGTAAAACATAAAAAAAATCAGAAATGATGGCTGGATTCACAAGATCTGTATCTTTCATTTGGTGTCTTGGACTTGTGATTTCATGAACATTTGATTATATGATATCCCTGTGGCTTTAGGCTAGGCTATGCTAGTCAGCTTTTTTGATGGGGGGGATCCCGGATCCGGGGTTGTGACTCGTTAGAGGTTAATTGAGGAAAATAAGAACATTATTTTTGAAACTGTCGCAAAGCTAACTAAAAAGCAGCATTCCCCAAGTGAGGATGGCTTTCACTTCAGCAGTAATACATTCATGAACTTCTTTGAGGAAAAGATCATGATCATTAGAAAGCAAATTACGGACTCCTCTTTAAATCTGCGTATTCCTCCAAAGCTCAGCTGTCCTGAGTCTGCACAACTCTGCCAGGACAAGTGTTTTAGTACTATATCTCTTGACACAATGATGAAAATAATCATGGCCTCTAAACCTTCAAGCTGCATACTGGACCCTATTCCAACTAAACTACTGAAATAGCTGCTTCCTGTGCTTGGCCCTCCTATGTTGAACATAATAAACGGCTCTCTATCCACCGGATGTGTACCAAACTCACTAAAAGTCGCAGTAATAAAGCCTCTCTTGAAAAAGCCAAACCTTGACCCAGAAAATATAAAAAACTACCGGCCTATATCGAATCTTCCATCCCTCTCAATTTTAGAAAAAGCTGTTGAGCAGCAACTCACTTCCTTCCTGACGACAAACAATGTATACGAAATGCTTCAGTCTGGTTTTAGACCCCATCGTAGCACTGAGACTGCACTTGTGAAGGTGGTAAATTACCTTTTAATGGCGTCAGACCGAGGCTCTGCATCTGTCCTTGTGCTCCTAGACCTTAGTGCTGCCTTTGATACCATCGATCACCACATTCTTTTGGAGAGATTGGAAACCCAAATTGGTCTACACAGACAAGTTCTGGCCTGGTTTAGATCTTATCTGTCGGAAAGATATCAGTTTGTCTCTGTGAATGGTTTGTCCTCTGACAAATCAACTGTACATTTCGGTGTCCCTCAAGGTTCCGTTTGAGGACCACTATTGTTTTCACTATATATTTTTACCTCTTGGGGATGTCATTCGAAAACATAATGTTAACTTTCACTGCTATGCGGATGACATACAGCTGTACATTTCAATGAAACATGGTGAAGCCCCAAAATTGCCCTCGCTAGAAGCCTGTGTTTCAGACATAAGGAAGTGGATGGCTGAAAACGTTCTACTTTTAAACTTGAAAAAACAGAGATGCTTGTTCTAGGTCCCAAGAAACAAAGAGATCTTCTGTTGAATCTGACAATTAATCTTGATGGTTGTAAAGTCGTATCAAAAAAAACTATGAAGGACCTCGGCGTTACTCTGGACCCTGATCTCTCTTTTGACGAACATATCAAGACTGTTTCAAGGACAGCTTTTTTACATCTACGTAACATTGCAAAAATCAGAAACTTTCTGTGAAAAATGATGCAGAAAAATTAATCCATGCTTTTGTTACTTCTAGGTTAGACTACTGCAATGCTCTACTTTCCGGCTACCCGGATAAAGCACTAAATAAACTTCAGTTAGTGCTAAATACGGCTGCTAGAATCCTGACTAGAACCTAAAAAATTGATCATATTACTCCAGTGCTAGCCTCCCTACACTATCTTCCTGTTACTGCAAGGGCTGATTTCAAGGTTTTTCTGCTAACCTACAAAGCATTACATGGGCTTGCTGCTACCTATCTTTCCGATTTGGTCCTTCCGTACATACCTACACGTACGCTACGGTCACAAGACGCAGGCCTCCTAATTGCCCCTAGAATTTCTAAGCAAACAGCTGGAGGCTGGGCTATAGATCTCCATTTTTATGGAATGGTCTGCCTACCCATGTGAGAGACGCAGGCTCGGTCTCAACTTTTAAGTCTTTACTGAAGACTCATCTCTTCAGTGGGTCATATGATTGAGTGTAGTCTGGCCCAGGAGTGTGAAGGTGAACGGAAAGGCTCTGGAGCAACGAATCGCCCTTGCTGTCTCTGCCTGGCCGGTTCCCCTCTCTCCACTGGGATTCATTGCCTCTAACCCTATTACAGGGGCTGAGTCACTGGCTTACTGGTGCTCTTTCATGCCGTCCCTAGGAGGGGTGCGTCACTTGAGTGGGTTGAGTCACTGACGTGATCTTCTTGTCTGGGTTGGCGCCCCCCCTTGGGTTGTGCCGTGGCGGAGATCTTTGTGGGCTATACTCGGCCTTGTCTCAGGATGGTAAGTTGGTGGTTGACGTAATCCCTCTAGTGGTGTGGGGGCTGTGCTTTGGCAAGGTGGGTGGGGTTATATCCTTCCTGTTTGGCCCTGTCCGGGGGTATCATCGGATGGGGCCACAGTGTCTCCTGACCCCTCCTTTCTCAGCCTCCAGTATTTATGCTGCAGTAGTTTGTGTCAGGGTGCTCGGTCAGTTTGTTATATCTGGAGTACTTCTCCTGTCTTATCCGGTGTCCTGTGTGAATTTAAGTATGCTCTCTCTAATTCTCTCTTTCTCTATTTCTTTCTCTCTCTCGGAGGACCTGAGCCCTAGGACCATGCCTCAGGACTACCTGGCATGATGACTCCTTGCTGTCCCCAGTCCACCTGTCCCCAGTCCACCTGGCCAACAGTTCTGCCTGCGACTATGGAACCCTGACCTGTTCACCGGACGTGCTACCTGTCCCAGACCTGCTGTTTTCAACTCTCTAGAGACCGCAGGAGCGGTAGAGATACTCTTAATGATCGGCTATGAAAAGCCAACTGACATTTACTCCTGAGGTGCTGACTTGCTGCACCCTCGACAACTACTGTCATTATTATTATTATTTGACCATGCTGGTCATTTATGAACATTTGAACATCTTGGCCATGTTATGTTATAATCTCCACCCGGCACAGCCAAAAGAGGACTGGCCACCTCTCATAGCCTGGTTCCTCTCTAGGTTTCTTCCTAGGTTTTGGCCTTTCTAGGGAGTTTTTCCTAGGCACCGTGCTTCTACACCTGCATTGCTTGCTGTTTGGGGTTTTAGGCTGGGTTTCTGTACAGCACTTTGAGACATCAGCTGATGTAAGAAGGGCTATATAAATACATTTGATTTGATTTTATTTGTGTGTGTGTGTTATGCTGAGATATAATGAGGTATGCTGACTCAGCTAAGATCACTCCACTGACTCTCTGACTGATGGCGGAATGTAACCCACTCAAATGGCACCCTATTCCCTATGGGCCCTGGTCTAAAGTAGTGCACTATATATGGAATAGGGTTCCCTATGGGCCCTGGTCTAAAGTAGTGCACTATATAGGGAATAGGGAGCCATTTAGTAACTTCAAACAGAGGACCTCTAACAGATACTCCTGAATATTGACTGACTCATAATAGATATGATATTAGTTAAATTGGTTTTAATTATTGACATCTTAAAGTATTTTATTTGTGGTTGCTGTTTAAAATAATTTCCCTAAGGTGGACTACATTAGATAAGGCCCATAGGACAGGTGCCTTTATACCTGGACCAATAGGATAGGGTGCCTGTATACCAGGACCAATAGGATAGGGTGCCTGTATACCAGGACCAATAGGATAGGGTGCCTTTATACCAGGACCAATAGGATATGGTGCCTTTATACCAGGACCAATAGGATAGGGTGCCTGTATACCAGGACCAATAGGATAGGGTGCCTGTATACCAGGACCAATAGGATAGGGTGCCTTTATACCTGGACCAATAGGATAGGGTGCCTGTATACCAGGACCAATAGGATAGGGTGCCTTTATACCAGGACCAATAGGATAGGGTACATGTATACCAGGACCAATAGGATAGGGTGCCTTTATACCAGGACCAATAGGACAGGTGCCTTTATACCAGGACCAATAGGACAGGTGCCTTTATACCAGGACCAATAGGATAGGGTGCCTGTATACTAGGACCAATAGGATAGGGTGCCTGTATACCAGGACCAATAGGATAGTGTGCCTGTATACCATGACCAATAGGATAGGGTGCCTTTATACCAGGACCAATAGGATAGGGTGCCTTTATACCAGGACCAATAGGATATGGTGCCTGTATACCAGGACCAATAGGATAGGGTGTCTGTATACCAGGACCAATAGGATAGGGAGCCTGTATACCAGGACCAATAGGATAGGGTGCCTTTATACCAGGACCAATAGGATAGGGTGCCTGTATACCAGGACCAATAGGATAGGGTGCCTGTATACCAGGACCAATAGGATAGGGTGCCTTTATACCAGGACCAATGGGATAGGGTGCCTGTATACCAGGACCAATAGGATAGGGGGCCTGTATACCAGGACCAATAGGATAGGGTGCCTTTATACCTGGACCAATAGGATAGGGTGCCTGTATACCAGGACCAATAGGATAGGGTGCCTTTATACCAGGACCAATGGGATAGGGTGCCTGTATACCAGGACCAATAGGATAGGGTGCCTTTATACCAGGACCAATAGGATAGGGTGCCTGTATACCAGGACCAATAGGATAGGGTGCCTGTATACCAGGACCAATAGGATAGGGTGCCTTTATACCAGGACCAATAGGATAGGGTGCCTGTATACCAGGACCAATAGGATAGGGTGCCTGTATACCAGGACCAATAGGATAGGGTGCCTTTATACCAGGACCAATGGGATAGGGTGCCTGTATACCAGGACCAATAGGATAGGGTGCCTGTATACCAGGACCAATAGGATAGGGTGCCTTTATACCTGGACCAATAGGATAGGGTGCCTGTATACCAGGACCAATAGGATAGGGTGCCTTTATACCAGGACCAATGGGATAGGGTGCCTGTATACCAGGACCAATAGGATAGGGTGCCTTTATACCAGGACCAATAGGATAGGGTGCCTGTATACCAGGACCAATAGGACAGGTGCCTTTATACCAGGACCAATAGGATAGGGTGCCTTTATACCTGGACCAATAGGATAGGGTGCCTGTATACCTAGACCAATAGGATAGGGTGCCTTTATACCAGGACCAATATGATAGGGTGCCTTTATACCAGGACCAATAGGATAGGGTGCCTTTATACCAGGACCAATAGGATAGGGTGCCTTTATACCTGGACCAATAGGATAGGGTGCCTGTATACCA
Organism: Salvelinus alpinus; assembly: GCF_045679555.1. Classification (NCBI taxonomy): domain Eukaryota; kingdom Metazoa; phylum Chordata; class Actinopteri; order Salmoniformes; family Salmonidae; genus Salvelinus; species Salvelinus alpinus. The sequence goes on along the minus strand of NC_092112.1, from coordinate 5,977,080 downwards.
GTACCAATAGGATAGGGTGCCTGTATACCAGGAACCTTAGGTTTATAATTTCTGTACTAATGGTCAAATTAAATTCCCCTGACCCTGTTCTGCATCTCACAGTCTAGTTTGTTAAAACCATTTCTGTTCTCCTGCATCGCCCAGTCTAGTTTATTAAAACCATTCCTGTTCTCCTGCATCACCCAGTCTAGTTTATTAAAACCATTCATGTTCTCCTGCATCTCCCAGTCTAGTTTATTAAAACCATTCCTGTTCTCCTGCATCTCCAAGTTAGTTTGTTAAAACCATTCCTGTTCTCCTGCATCTCCCAGTCTAGTTTATTAAAACCATTCCTGTTCTCCTGCATCTCCCAGTCTAGTTTGTTTAAACCTGTTCTCCTGTTTTACTATACCTCTGGAGTCTTTGCTTCACTCCCAGAGTTCAGAACAACAGACATTCCTGAGAAACTGGGCGGTTGAATCAGAGTGTTTTAAAAACAGAAGCTGATTTTTTTGTTGTTGTTGTTGCTGTTCACTGTTTGTGCAGAATGAGAAATGCAAATCACATCCTGTTATTGGTTAGGCTGGTTTCTTTATGGTGCAGTGACACACACCCTTAGTCTGCCGCCCTGTTAAAGGGGCAGTGTTTAGTTGTACATCAGCATGAAGGATAGTTAAGTGCTACCTGGTGTTATTGGAGGTGGCTGTGGACGCGCTAGGCTCCTCGGGGGACGCACGTGTGTGTGTGTGTGTGTGTGTGTGTTTGTGTGTGTGTGTGTGTGTGTGTGTGGATACTCATGACTTCACTACAAAAAAAACAAGGCCGGGTAAACACCGCAAGTAAAGGACATCATTTTGACTAAGTGCATTTTTGAGGTGCTCAGGTCAACATTGGTCCAGGTCAGCATCCTGTTGAGGAAATAGCTGTTTAGATACGACCACAGGTCATCATTCCTTAGAAGGATCCTTGAACCTTTACAATGAGATTATTTGAAATCTGCACTGATAAAAATGATCCCATTGACATTAAATTGTTTAGGTGAAAGTCTGGGTAGAGAGAGAAGGCTGCTGAATATTGTGTTTGTGGGTGGACATACTAGCAGAGGTGTCAATGATATATTTGGAAGCAAACAGATATGAGTTATAAAAAACACTTGTGAATTAAGCATAGCGGATGGGCTCAAAGACCAATGAAGTTTACTCCAGGACTCACAGAAGTAGCAGTGTAGTAGTCTCTGAGACTCATGTCCAGCCTGTGTAGTGCATAACGCTGTAGGCTGTAGGCCTGCTACTTAGTGAATGGCATCATAAATCTTTGACCTCTGCTGAGGTGAGGTCTGCTGTTAGGTGAGGTCTGGTGTTAGGTGAGGTCTGCTGTTAGGTGAGGTCTGTCGTTAGGTGAGGTCTGTAGTTAGGTGAGGACTGGTGTTAGGTGAGGTCTGGTGTTAGGTGAGGTCTGCTGTTAGGTGAGGTCTGCCGTTAGGTGAGGTCTGGTGTTAGGTGAGGTCTGGTGTTAGGTGAGGTCTGGTGTTAGGTGAGGTCTGCTGTTAGGTGAGGTCTGCCGTTAGGTGAGGTCTTGTGTTAGGTGAGGTCTGCCGTTAGGTGAGGTCTGCCGTTAGGTGAGGTCTGGTGTTAGGTGAGATCTGCCGTTAGGTGAGGTCTGGTGTTAGGTGAGGTCTGGTGTTAGGTGAGATATATTTTATAATGTCCTTTATCTCCTCTTTCCTGTAGTTTATAGGAACATGGTGCGTTCCACTGTCAGGGTTATGTGGAGTTGTTTATGATATATACATGATATTCCTCCGGTCTGGAGCCCCTCACAGCGAACCATGTGCTCCAAGCATGACTGGAAACACACTGCAAATGTAAAGAAAAATATTACAGTTGTGTGTCGTATTTCTTTTTAAATTGTTGCTCCTATATTTGTCTTGTAATTAAGTTCAGGAAAATATAGGTTCTGCTGAGTGAGACTGAGCCACAGAGAGAGAATAAAACAAAAAAATGTATATTTTGAATTCCTCTGTTGCCATCTGAGAAACAAAGACTGAGGATTAAAGCAACATGAGATTGGTTACGAGTCGCGTCTCAAAATCTGTCCAAAATATCTTGTCTTGGTGCCGGCTCGTATATGTTGTGGTTATCATGTATATCACCCTCTCCATTTCATCATCCAAGTAACTGCTTCCCCCGTTTCCCCTGTTTCCCCCGCTCCCCCGCTCTGCCGAGAGTTAGGAGGCCATAATTACAGAGTAAAGCAGTTGTGTTTAAACTGCAATACAGTTTGCCGTTCTTCACATAAACTGTCAGGAGCTTGAATGTGAAACGCAGCAGAATAAGCGTTATTTCTGAGTGGAGCGTCTGCCAATAGTCAGAAGAGAATAACACGTCGTGGTCCAGCCAGCCCGCTCTGGCCACAATGTTTATTTATCTGGAGAGAGCTCATCGATGGAATTTCAGAATTAACTGACAGACTTAAAAATATTTATTGAAATGGCAGAAAAACCAAATGAACATCAGAGAACGTCCGTCATCACTGGTGGAGAGAAGAAGAGAGTAGGAGAGAGGAGAAAAGGGAATAGAAAGAATGGGTGGGGAGAAGAGAATCACGTAAATCTAATTAAGAAACACAGTTATTAAAACGCTACTCACAGAACACTGCAGAACCTCTCTCTATAGTTCTAGAACCTCTCACCCTGTGTAGTCAACACTAAATGACGGAACACTTGTCAAACAGAAACATATAGAAAGGTGACCAGAAAAGGTAGAATTCTAATTTATTAAGTAGAAAAATATATTTCAGCCTACATCAATTTATACACAAGAGTGGATTCCATTTAAGTTAGTTGTCCTAGTATTATTTGTCATTGCATAATTTGTATCCTACATCTCCCTTATATTATATTATGATGTACTCTTATAGGCCCCAGTAAAAGTTGCTACAGCAGTAGTAGTAGTAGTAGGACATCCTTTTGAAAAACCTTTTCATATGTGAGCTGAGCTGGCTTTCATTTAGAGCTGAATGAATGGAGGCATAAAGAGAGGCAGGCCAGGGGAGAACACACTGAGACATGCCAAGACACACTGACACACTGAGACACACCAAGACACACTGAGACACACTGAGACATACCAATACACACTGAGACACACCAAGATACACTGAGACACACCAAGACACACCAAGACACACCGAGACACACCGAGACACACTGAGAAACACTGAGACACACCGAGAAACACCGAGACACACCGAGACACATTGAGACACACCGAGACACATCGAGACACATCGAGAGACACTGAGACACACTGAGACACACCAAGACACACCGAGACACACAGAGACACACTGAGACACATTGAGACACACCGAGACACACCGAGAGACACTGAGACACACTGAGACACACCGAGACACACCAAGACACACCGAGAAACACTGAGAAACACTGAGACACATTGAGACACACTGACTCGCTCTGATTAGGGTTAGAGTTGGGATGAGGTGTATTGGGGTCATGGTTGGTCAGGGGCTTGGGGTGAATTGGGGTTATGGTTGGTCTGTGGCTTGGGTGTATTGGGGTTATGGTTGGTCTGGGGCTTGGGGTGTATTGGGGTTATGGTTGGTCTGGGGCTTGGGGTGTATTGGGGTTATGGTTGGTCTGGGGCTTGGGGTGTATTGGGGTTATGGTTGGTCTGGGGCTTGGGGTGTATTGGGGTTATGGTTGGTCAGGGGCTTGGGGTGAATTGGGGTTATGGTTGGTCTGTGGCTTGGGTGTATTGGGGTTATGGTTGGTCTGGGGCTTGGGGTGTATTGGGGTTATGGTTGGTCTGGGGCTTGGGGTGTATTGGGGTTATGGTTGGTCTGGGGCTTGGGGTGTATTGGGGTTATGGTTGGTCTGGGGCTTGGGGTGTATTGGGGTTATGGTTGGTCTGGGGCTTGGGGTGTATTGGGGTTATGGTTGGTCTGGGGCTTGGGGTGTATTGGGGTTATGGTTGGTCTGGGGCTTGGGGTGTATTGGGGTTATGGTTGGTCTGGGGCTTGGGGTGAATTGGGGTTATGGTTGGTCTGGGGCTTGGGGTGTATTGGGGTTATGGTTGGTCTGGGGCTTGGGGTGTATTGGGGTTATGGTTGGTCTGGGGCTTGGGGTGAATTGGGGTTATGTTTGGTCAGGGCTTTGGGTGAATTGGTGTTATGGTTGGTCTGGGGCTTGGGGTGAATTGGGGTTATGGTTGGTCAGGGCTTTGGGTGAATTGGTGTTATGGTTGGTCTGGGGCTGGGGTGAATTAGGGTTGGGATTGGGGATAGTTTAAAAAAGAGCAAAAATGTGAATGTGAAAATAACTAGGAAAGAGAGAGTGTTGTGGAGCCCTCTTCTCTAATCTTTCTTGAACAACTCGGCAGAACCGTCTTTGTTTCAGCGATGGTCTTAGTTTGGTGCCAAAACTGCCACTGACACAACCGTCACTTACAGCTGAGAAACCAGGGGAGACTGAGGTACTAATACTAATTGCTGAATGCCTAGCAGAGGTGGAGAGCAAACTTTCCTGTACTAATTGATGATTGCCTAGGAGAGGAGAAACCGCTCCCCAAAAAATAGGGCCACTGATTACCAAAACAAGTCATAAATTGCCTTGCCCTTCGATCCTGGTTGATGTGATAACAACTATCTACGAGTTATAAGCAGTCCCCACACCAAGTAGGTCACTGGGAAGACAGGCAGCACTTAAAGTAGATGGCCAAAGTCAGTAAAAGACCACAACAGATAAAGAGAAAAAACTACAATTATCACTCCTGGAGGTATCAGGAGTCCTCTAGCTATAGAATCACTCCTGGAGATATCAGGAGATATCAGGAGACCTCTAGCTTTAGAATCACTCCTGGAGATATCAGGAGATATCAGGAGTCCTCTAGTTATAGAATCACTCCTGGAGATATCAGGAGATATCAGGAGTCCTCTAGCTATACAATCACTCCTGGAGATATCAGGAGATATCAGGAGACCTCTAGCTATAGAATCACTCCTGGAGATATCAGGAGATATCAGGAGTCCTCTAGCTATAGAATCACTCCTGGAGGTATCAGGAGTCATCTAGATATAGAATCACTCCTGGAGATATCAGGAGTCCTCTAGTTATAGAATCACTCCTGGAGATATCAGGATATATCAGGATTCCTCTAGCTCTAGAATCACTCCTGGAGATATCAGGAATCCTCTAGCTCTAGAATCACTCCTGGAGATATCAGGAGTCCTCTAGCTATAGAATCACTCCTGGAGATATCAGGAGTCCTCTAGCTATAGAATCACTCCTGGAGATATCAGGAGATATCAGGAGTTCTCTAGCTATAGAATCACTCCTGGAGATATCAGGAGTCCTCTAGCTATAAAATCACTCCTGGAGATATCAGGAGTCCTCTAGCTATAGAATCACTCCTGGAGATATCAGGAGTCCTCTAGCTATAGAATCACTCCTGGAGATATCAGGAGTAATCTAGATATAGAATCACTCCTGGAGATATCAGGAGTTCTCTAGCTATAGAATCACTCCTGGAGATATCAGGAGTCATCTAGATATAGAATCACTCCTGGAGATATCAGGAGATATCAGGAGTCCTCTAGCTCTAGAATCACTCCTGGAGATATCAGGAGTCCTCTAGCTATAGAATCACTCCTGGAGATATCAGGAGTCCTCTAGCTATAGAATCACTCCTGGAGATATCAGGAGTCGTCTAGCTCTAGAATCACTCCTGGAGATGGCAGGAGATAGCAGGAGATATCAGGAGTCCTCTAGCTATAGAATCACTCCTGGAGATATCAGGAGATATCAGGAGTCCCCTAGCTATATAATCACTCAAGGAGATATCAGGAGATATCAGGAGTCCTCTAGCTATAGAATCACTCCTGGAGATATCAGGAGATATCAGGAGTCCTCTAGCTATAGAATCACTCCTGGAGATATCAGGAGTCATCTAGATATAGAATCACTCCTGGAGATATCAGGAGTCCTCTAGCTATAGAATCACTCCTGGAGATATCAGGAGTCCTCTAGCTATAGAATCACTCCTGGAGATATCAGGAGTGCTCTAGCTCTAGAATCACTCCTGGAGTTATCAGGAGTCCTCTAGCTATAGAATCACTCCTGGAGATATCAGGAGTCCTCTAGCTATAGAATCACTCCTGGAGATATTAGGAGTCCTCTAGCTATAGAATCACTCCTGGAGATATCAGGAGTCCTCTAGCTCTAGAATCACTCCTGGAGATATCAGGAGTCCTCTAGCTCTAGAATCACTCCTGGAGATATCAGGAGTCCTCTAGCTATAGAATCACTCCTGGAGATATCAGGAGATATCAGGAGTCCTCTAGCTATAGAATCACTCCTGGAGATATCAGGAGATATCAGGAGTCCTCTAGCTATAGAATCACTCCTGGAGATATCAGGAGTCCTCTAGCTATAGAATCACTCCTGGAGATATCAGGAGTCCTCTAGCTCTAGAATCACTCCTGGAGTTATCAGGAGTCCTCTAGCTATAGAATCACTCCTGGAGATATCAGGAGTCCTCTAGCTATAGAATCACTCCTGGAGATATCAGGAGTCCTCTAGATATAGAATCACTCCTGGAGATATCAGGAGTCCTCTAGCTATATAATCACTCCTGGAGATATCAGGAGTCCTCTAGCTCTAGAATCACTCCTGGAGATATCAGGAGTCCTCTAGCTCTAGAATCACTCCTGGAGATATCAGGAGTCCTCTAGCTATAGAATCACTCCTGGATATATCAGGAGATATCAGGAGTCCTCTAGCTATAGAATCACTCCTGGAGATATCAGGGGTCCTCTACCTATAGAATCACTCCTGGAAATATCAGGAGTTATCAGGAGTCCTCTAGCTATAGAATCACTCCTGGAGATATCAGGAGTCCTCTAGCTATAGAATCACTCCTGGAGATATCAGGAGTCCTCTAGCTATAGAATCACTCCTGGAGATATCAGAAGTCCTCTAGCTATAGAATCACTCCTGGAGATAGCAGGAGATACCAGGAGTCCTCTAGCTATAGAATCACTCCTGGAGATATCAGGAGTCCTCTAGCTATAGAATCACTCATGGAGATATCAGGAGATATCAGGAGTCCTGTAGCTATAGAATCACTCCTGGAGATATCAGGAGATATCAGGAGTCCTCTAGCTATAGAATCACTCCTGGAGATATCAGGAGTCCTCTAGCTATAGAATCACTCCTGGAGATATCAGGAGTCCTCTAGCTATAGAATCACTCCTGGAGATATCAGGAGTCCTCTAGCTCTAGAATCACTCCTGGAGTTATCAGGAGTCCTCTAGCTATAGAATCACTCCTGGAGATATCAGGAGTCCTCTAGCTATAGAATCACTCCTGGAGATATCAGGAGTCCTCTAGCTATAGAATCACTCCTGGATATATCAGGAGATAACAGGAGTCCTCTAGCTATAGAATCACTCCTGGAGATATCAGGAGTCCTCTAGCTATAGAATCACTCCTGGAGATATCAGGAGATATCAGGAGTCCTCTAGCTATAGAATCACTCCTGGAGATATCAGGAGATATCAGGAGTCCTCTAGCTATAGAATCACTCCTGGAGATATCAGGAGTCCTCTAGCTATAGAATCACTCCTGGATATATCAGGATATAACAGGAGTCCTCTAGCTATAGAATCACTCCTGGAGATATCAGGAGTCCTCTAGCTATAGAATCACTCCTGGAGATATCAGGAGATATCAGGAGTCCTCTAGCTATAGAATCACTCCTGGAGATATCAGGAGATATCAGGAGTCCTCTAGCTATAGAATCACTCCTGGAGATATCAGGAGTCCTCTAGCTATTGAATCACTCCTGGAGATATCAGGAGATATCAGGAGTCCTCTAGCTATAGAATCACTCCTGGAGATATCAGGAGATATCAGGAGTCCTCTAGCTATAGAATCACTCCTGGAGATATCAGGAGTCCTCTAGCTATAGAATCACTCCTGGAGATATCAGAAGTCCTCTAGCTATAGAATCACTCCTGGAGATAGCAGGAGATATCAGGAGTCCTCTAGCTATAGAATCACTCCTGGAGATATCAGGAGATATCAGGAGTCCTCTAGCTATAGAATCACTCCTGGAGATATCAGGAGTCCTCTAGCTATAAAATCACTCCTGGAGATATCAGGAGATATCAGGAGTCCTCTAGCTATAGAATCACTCCTGGAGATATCAGGAGATATCAGGTGTCCTCTAGCTATAGAATCACTCCTGGAGATATCAGGAGATATCAGGAGTCCTCTAGCTATAGAATCACTCCTGGAGATATCAGGAGTCCTCTAGCTAAAGAATCACTCCTGGATATATCAGGAGATAACAGGAGTCCTCTAGCTATAGAATCACTCCTGGAGATATCAGGAGTCCTCTAGCTATAGAATCACTCCTGGAGATATCAGGAGATATCAGGAGTCCTCTAGCTATAGAATCACTCCTGGAGATATCAGGAGATATCAGGAGTCCTCTAGCTATAGAATCACTCCTGGAGATATCAGGAGTCCTCTAGCTATTGAATCACTCCTGGAGATATCAGGAGATATCAGGAGTCCTCTAGCTATAGAATCACTCCTGGCGATATCAGGAGATATCAGGAGTCCTCTAGCTATAGAATCACTCCTGGAGATATCAGGAGTCCTCTAGCTATAGAATCACTCCTGGAGATATCAGAAGTCCTCTAGCTATAGAATCACTCCTGGAGATAGCAGGAGATATCAGGAGTCCTCTAGCTATAGAATCACTCCTGGAGATATCAGGAGATATCAGGAGTCCTCTAGCTATAGAATCACTCCTGGAGATATCAGGAGTCCTCTAGCTATAGAATCACTCCTGGATATATCAGGAGATAACAGGAGTCCTCTAGCTATAGAATCACTCCTGGAGATATCAGGAGTCCTCTAGCTATAGAATCACTCCTGGAGATATCAGGAGATATCAGGAGTCCTCTAGCTATAGAATCACTCCTGGAGATATCAGGAGATATCAGGAGTCCTCTAGCTATAGAATCACTCCTGGAGATATCAGGAGTCCTCTAGCTATTGAATCACTCCTGGAGATATCAGGAGATATCAGGAGTCCTCTAGCTATAGAATCACTCCTGGCGATATCAGGAGATATCAGGAGTCCTCTAGCTATAGAATCACTCCTGGAGATATCAGGAGTCCTCTAGCTATAGAATCACTCCTGGAGATATCAGAAGTCCTCTAGCTATAGAATCACTCCTGGAGATAGCAGGAGATATCAGGAGTCCTCTAGCTATAGAATCACTCCTGGAGATAGCAGGAGATATCAGGAGTCCTCTAGCTATAGAATCACTCCTGGAGATATCAGGAGATATCAGGAGTCCTCTAGCTATAGAATCACTCCTGGAGATATCAGGAGTCCTCTAGCTATAAAATCACTCCTGGAGATATCAGGAGATATCAGGAGTCCTCTAGCTATAGAATCACTCCTGGAGATATCAGGAGATATCAGGAGTCCTCTAGCTATAGAATCACTCCTGGAGATATCAGGAGATATCAGGAGTCCTCTAGCTATAGAATCACTCCTGGAGATATCAGGAGTCCTCTAGCTATAGAATCACTCCTGGATATATCAGGAGATAACAGGAGTCCTCTAGCTATAGAATCACTCCTGGAGATATCAGGAGTCCTCTAGCTATAGAATCACTCCTGGAGATATCAGGAGATATCAGGAGTCCTCTAGCTATAGAATCACTCCTGGAGATATCAGGAGATATCAGGAGTCCTCTAGCTATAGAATCACTCCTGGAGATATCAGGAGTCCTCTAGCTATTGAATCACTCCTGGAGATATCAGGAGATATCAGGAGTCCTCTAGCTATAGAATCACTCCTGGCGATATCAGGAGATATCAGGAGTCCTCTAGCTATAGAATCACTCCTGGAGATATCAGGAGTCCTCTAGCTATAGAATCACTCCTGGAGATATCAGAAGTCCTCTAGCTATAGAATCACTCCTGGAGATAGCAGGAGATATCAGGAGTCCTCTAGCTATAGAATCACTCCTGGAGATATCAGGAGATATCAGGAGTCCTCTAGCTATAGAATCACTCCTGGAGATATCAGGAGTCCTCTAGCTATAAAATCACTCCTGGAGATATCAGGAGATATCAGGAGTCCTCTAGCTATAGAATCACTCCTGGAGATATCAGGAGATATCAGGAGTCCTCTAGCTATAGAATCACTCCTGGAGATATCAGGAGATATCAGGAGTCCTCTAGCTATAGAATCACTCCTGGAGATATCAGGAGTCCTCTAGCTATAGAATCACTCCTGGATATATCAGGAGATAACAGGAGTCCTCTAGCTATAGAATCACTCCTGGAGATATCAGGAGTCCTCTAGCTATAGAATCACTCCTGGAGATATCAGGAGATATCAGGAGTCCTCTAGCTATAGAATCACTCCTGGAGATATCAGGAGATATCAGGAGTCCTCTAGCTATAGAATCACTCCTGGAGATATCAGGAGTCCTCTAGCTATTGAATCACTCCTGGAGATATCAGGAGATATCAGGAGTCCTCTAGCTATAGAATCACTCCTGGCGATATCAGGAGATATCAGGAGTCCTCTAGCTATAGAATCACTCCTGGAGACATCAGGAGTCCTCTAGCTATAGAATCACTCCTGGAGATATCAGAAGTCCTCTAGCTATAGAATCACTCCTGGAGATAGCAGGAGATATCAGGAGTCCTCTAGCTATAGAATCACTCCTGGAGATATCAGGAGTCCTCTAGCTATAGAATCACTCCTGGAGATATCAGAAGTCCTCTAGCTATAGAATCACTCCTGGAGATAGCAGGAGATATCAGGAGTCCTCTAGCTATAGAATCACTCCTGGAGATAGCAGGAGATATCAGGAGTCCTCTAGCTATAGAATCACTCCTGGAGATATCAGGAGATATCAGGAGTCCTCTAGCTATAGAATCACTCCTGGAGATATCAGAAGTCCTCTAGCTATAGAATCACTCCTGGAGATAGCAGGAGATATCAGGAGTCCTCTAGCTATAGAATCACTCCTGGAGATATCAGGAGATATCAGGAGTCCTCTAGCTATAGAATCACTCCTGGAGATATCAGGAGATATCAGGAGTCCTCTAGCTATAGAATCACTCCTGGAGATATCAGGAGTCCTCTAGCTATAGAATCACTCCTGGATATATCAGGAGATAACAGGAGTCCTCTAGCTATAGAATCACTCCTGGAGATATCAGGAGTCCTCTAGCTATAGAATCACTCCTGGAGATATCAGGAGATATCAGGAGTCCTCTAGCTATAGAATCACTCCTGGAGATATCAGGAGATATCAGGAGTCCTCTAGCTATAGAATCACTCCTGGAGATATCAGGAGTCCTCTAGCTATTGAATCACTCCTGGAGATATCAGGAGATATCAGGAGTCCTCTAGCTATAGAATCACTCCTGGCGATATCAGGAGATATCAGGAGTCCTCTAGCTATAGAATCACTCCTGGAGATATCAGAAGTCCTCTAGCTATAGAATCACTCCTGGAGATAGCAGGAGATATCAGGAGTCCTCTAGCTATAGAATCACTCCTGGAGATATCAGGAGTCCTCTAGCTATAGAATCACTCCTGGAGATATCAGAAGTCCTCTAGCTATAGAATCACTCCTGGAGATAGCAGGAGATATCAGGAGTCCTCTAGCTATAGAATCACTCCTGGAGATAGCAGGAGATATCAGGAGTCCTCTAGCTATAGAATCACTCCTGGAGATATCAGGAGATATCAGGAGTCCTCTAGCTATAGAATCACTCCTGGAGATATCAGAAGTCCTCTAGCTATAGAATCACTCCTGGAGATAGCAGGAGATATCAGGAGTCCTCTAGCTATAGAATCACTCCTGGAGATATCAGGAGATATCAGGAGTCCTCTAGCTATAGAATCACTCCTGGAGATATCAGGAGATATCAGGAGTCCTCTAGCTATAGAATCACTCCTGGAGATATCAGGAGTCCTCTAGCTATAGAATCACTCCTGGATATATCAGGAGATAACAGGAGTCCTCTAGCTATAGAATCACTCCTGGAGATATCAGGAGTCCTCTAGCTATAGAATCACTCCTGGAGATATCAGGAGATATCAGGAGTCCTCTAGCTATAGAATCACTCCTGGAGATATCAGGAGATATCAGGAGTCCTCTAGCTATAGAATCACTCCTGGAGATATCAGGAGTCCTCTAGCTATTGAATCACTCCTGGAGATATCAGGAGATATCAGGAGTCCTCTAGCTATAGAATCACTCCTGGCGATATCAGGAGATATCAGGAGTCCTCTAGCTATAGAATCACTCCTGGAGATATCAGGAGTCCTCTAGCTATAGAATCACTCCTGGAGATATCAGAAGTCCTCTAGCTATAGAATCACTCCTGGAGATAGCAGGAGATATCAGGAGTCCTCTAGCTATAGAATCACTCCTGGAGATATCAGGAGATATCAGGAGTCCTCTAGCTATAGAATCACTCCTGGAGATATCAGGAGTCCTCTAGCTATAAAATCACTCCTGGAGATATCAGGAGATATCAGGAGTCCTCTAGCTATAGAATCACTCCTGGAGATATCAGGAGATATCATGTGTCCTCTAGCTATAGAATCACTCCTGGAGATATCAGGAGTCCTCTAGCTATAAAATCACTCCTGGAGATATCAGGAGATATCAGGAGTCCTCTAGCTATAGAATCACTCCTGGAGATATCAGGAGATATCATGTGTCCTCTAGCTATAGAATCACTCCTGGAGATATCAGGAGATATCAGGAGTCCTCTAGCTATAGAATCACTCCTGGAGATATCAGGAGTCCTCTAGCTATAGAATCACTCCTGGAGATATCAGGAGATATCAGGAGTCCTCTAGCTATAGAATCACTCCTGGAGATATCAGGAGATATCAGGAGTCCTCTAGCTATAGAATCACTCCTGGAGATATCAGGAGATATCAGGAGTCCTCTAGCTATAGAATCACTCCTGGAGATATCAGGAGATATCAGGAGTCCTCTAGCTATAGAATCACTCCTGGAGATATCAGGAGTCCTCTAGCTATAGAATCACTCCTGGATATATCAGGAGATAACAGGAGTCCTCTAGCTATAGAATCACTCCTGGAGATATCAGGAGTCCTCTAGCTATAGAATCACTCCTGGAGATATCAGGAGATATCAGGAGTCCTCTAGCTATAGAATCACTCCTGGAGATATCAGGAGATATCAGGAGTCCTCTAGCTATAGAATCACTCCTGGAGATATCAGGAGATATCAGGAGTCCTCTAGCTATAGAATCACTCCTGGAGATATCAGGAGATATCAGGAGTCCTCTAGCTATAGAATCACTCCTGGAGATATCAGGAGTCCTCTAGCTATTGAATCACTCCTGGAGATATCAGGAGATATCAGGAGTCCTCTAGCTATAGAATCACTCCTGGAGATATCAGGAGATATCAGGAGTCCTCTAGCTATAGAATCACTCCTGGAGATATCAGGAGTCCTCTAGCTATAGAATCACTCCTGGAGATATCAGAAGTCCTCTAGCTATAGAATCACTCCTGGAGATAGCAGGAGATATCAGGAGTCCTCTAGCTATAGAATCACTCCTGGAGATATCAGGAGATATCAGGAGTCCTCTAGCTATAGAATCACTCCTGGAGATATCAGGAGTCCTCTAGCTATTGAATCACTCCTGGAGATATCAGGAGATATCAGGAGTCCTCTAGCTATAGAATCACTCCTGGCGATATCAGGAGATATCAGGAGTCCTCTAGCTATAGAATCACTCCTGGAGATATCAGGAGTCCTCTAGCTATAGAATCACTCCTGGAGATATCAGAAGTCCTCTAGCTATAGAATCACTCCTGGAGATAGCAGGAGATATCAGCAGTCCTCTAGCTATAGAATCACTCCTGGAGATATCAGGAGATATCAGGAGTCCTCTAGCTATAGAATCACTCCTGGAGATATCAGGAGTCCTCTAGCTATAAAATCACTCCTGGAGATATCAGGAGATATCAGGAGTCCTCTAGCTATAGAATCACTCCTGGAGATATCAGGAGATATCATGTGTCCTCTAGCTATAGAATCACTCCTGGAGATATCAGGAGTCCTCTAGCTATAAAATCACTCCTGGAGATATCAGGAGATATCAGGAGTCCTCTAGCTATAGAATCACTCCTGGAGATATCAGGAGATATCATGTGTCCTCTAGCTATAGAATCACTCCTGGAGATATCAGGAGATATCAGGAGTCCTCTAGCTATAGAATCACTCTTGGAGATATCAGGAGTCCTCTAGCTATAGAATCACTCCTGGAGATATCAGGAGATATCAGGAGTCCTCTAGCTATAGAATCACTCCTGGAGATATCAGGAGATATCAGGAGTCCTCTAGCTATAGAATCACTCCTGGAGATATCAGGAGATATCAGGAGTCCTCTAGCTATAGAATCACTCCTGGAGATATCAGGAGATATCAGGAGTCCTCTAGCTATAGAATCACTCCTGGAGATATCAGGAGTCCTCTAGCTATAGAATCACTCGTGGATATATCAGGAGATAACAGGAGTCCTCTAGCTATAGAATCACTCCTGGAGATATCAGGAGTCCTCTAGCTATAGAATCACTCCTGGAGATATCAGGAGATATCAGGAGTCCTCTAGCTATAGAATCACTCCTGGAGATATCAGGAGATATCAGGAGTCCTCTAGCTATAGAATCACTCCTGGAGATATCAGGAGATATCAGGAGTCCTCTAGCTATAGAATCACTCCTGGAGATATCAGGAGATATCAGGAGTCCTCTAGCTATAGAATCACTCCTGGAGATATCAGGAGTCCTCTAGCTATGGAATCACTCCTGGAGATATCAGGAGATATCAGGAGTCCTCTAGCTATAGAATCACTCCTGGAGATATCAGGAGATATCAGGAGTCCTCTAGCTATAGAATCACTCCTGGAGATATCAGGAGTCCTCTAGCTATAGAATCACTCCTGGAGATATCAGAAGTCCTCTAGCTATAGAATCACTCCTGGAGATAGCAGGAGATATCAGGAGTCCTCTAGCTATAGAATCACTCCTGGAGATATCAGGAGATATCAGGAGTCCTCTAGCTATAGAATCACTCCTGGAGATATCAGGAGTCCTCTAGCTATAAAATCACTCCTGGAGATATCAGGAGATATCAGGAGTCCTCTAGCTATAGAATCACTCCTGGAGATATCAGGAGATATCAGGTGTCCTCTAGCTATAGAATCACTCCTGGAGATATCAGGAGATATCAGGAGTCCTCTAGCTATAGAATCACTCCTGGAGATATCAGGAGTCCTCTAGCTATAGAATCACTCCTGGAGATATCAGAAGTCCTCTAGCTATAGAATCACTCCTGGAGATAGCAGGAGATATCAGGAGTCCTCTAGCTATAGAATCACTCCTGGAGATATCAGGAGATATCAGGAGTCCTCTAGCTATAGAATCACTCCTGGAGATATCAGGAGTCCTCTAGCTATAAAATCACTCCTGGAGATATCAGGAGATATCAGGAGTCCTCTAGCTATAGAATCACTCCTGGAGATATCAGGAGATATCAGGAGTCCTCTAGCTATAGAATCACTCCTGGAGATATCAGGAGATATCAGGAGTCCTCTAGCTATAGAATCACTCCTGGAGATATCAGGAGTCCTCTAGCTATAGAATCACTCCTGGATATATCAGGAGATAACAGGAGTCCTCTAGCTATAGAATCACTCCTGGAGATATCAGGAGTCCTCTAGCTATAGAATCACTCCTGGAGATATCAGGAGATATCAGGAGTCCTCTAGCTATAGAATCACTCCTGGAGATATCAGGAGATATCAGGAGTCCTCTAGCTATAGAATCACTCCTGGAGATATCAGGAGTCCTCTAGCTATTGAATCACTCCTGGAGATATCAGGAGATATCAGGAGTCCTCTAGCTATAGAATCACTCCTGGCGATATCAGGAGATATCAGGAGTCCTCTAGCTATAGAATCACTCCTGGAGATATCAGGAGTCCTCTAGCTATAGAATCACTCCTGGAGATATCAGAAGTCCTCTAGCTATAGAATCACTCCTGGAGATAGCAGGAGATATCAGGAGTCCTCTAGCTATAGAATCACTCCTGGAGATATCAGGAGATATCAGGAGTCCTCTAGCTATAGAATCACTCCTGGAGATATCAGGAGTCCTCTAGCTATAGAATCACTCCTGGATATATCAGGAGATAACAGGAGTCCTCTAGCTATAGAATCACTCCTGGAGATATCAGGAGTCCTCTAGCTATAGAATCACTCCTGGAGATATCAGGAGATATCAGGAGTCCTCTAGCTATAGAATCACTCCTGGAGATATCAGGAGATATCAGGAGTCCTCTAGCTATAGAATCACTCCTGGAGATATCAGGAGTCCTCTAGCTATTGAATCACTCCTGGAGATATCAGGAGATATCAGGAGTCCTCTAGCTATAGAATCACTCCTGGCGATATCAGGAGATATCAGGAGTCCTCTAGCTATAGAATCACTCCTGGAGATATCAGGAGTCCTCTAGCTATAGAATCACTCCTGGAGATATCAGAAGTCCTCTAGCTATAGAATCACTCCTGGAGATAGCAGGAGATATCAGGAGTCCTCTAGCTATAGAATCACTCCTGGAGATAGCAGGAGATATCAGGAGTCCTCTAGCTATAGAATCACTCCTGGAGATATCAGGAGATATCAGGAGTCCTCTAGCTATAGAATCACTCCTGGAGATATCAGGAGTCCTCTAGCTATAAAATCACTCCTGGAGATATCAGGAGATATCAGGAGTCCTCTAGCTATAGAATCACTCCTGGAGATATCAGGAGATATCAGGAGTCCTCTAGCTATAGAATCACTCCTGGAGATATCAGGAGATATCAGGAGTCCTCTAGCTATAGAATCACTCCTGGAGATATCAGGAGTCCTCTAGCTATAGAATCACTCCTGGATATATCAGGAGATAACAGGAGTCCTCTAGCTATATAATCACTCCTGGAGATATCAGGAGTCCTCTAGCTATAGAATCACTCCTGGAGATATCAGGAGATATCAGGAGTCCTCTAGCTATAGAATCACTCCTGGAGATATCAGGAGATATCAGGAGTCCTCTAGCTATAGAATCACTCCTGGAGATATCAGGAGTCCTCTAGCTATTGAATCACGCCTGGAGATATCAGGAGATATCAGGAGTCCTCTAGCTATAGAATCACTCCTGGCGATATCAGGAGATATCAGGAGTCCTCTAGCTATAGAATCACTCCTGGAGATATCAGGAGTCCTCTAGCTATAGAATCACTCCTGGAGATATCAGAAGTCCTCTAGCTATAGAATCACTCCTGGAGATAGCAGGAGATATCAGGAGTCCTCTAGCTATAGAATCACTCCTGGAGATATCAGGAGATATCAGGAGTCCTCTAGCTATAGAATCACTCCTGGAGATATCAGGAGTCCTCTAGCTATAAAATTACTCCTGGAGATATCAGGAGATATCAGGAGTCCTCTAGCTATAGAATCACTCCTGGAGATATCAGGAGATATCATGTGTCCTCTAGCTATAGAATCACTCCTGGAGATATCAGGAGTCCTCTAGCTATAAAATCACTCCTGGAGATATCAGGAGATATCAGGAGTCCTCTAGCTATAGAATCACTCCTGGAGATATCAGGAGATATCATGTGTCCTCTAGCTATAGAATCACTCCTGGAGATATCAGGAGATATCAGGAGTCCTCTAGCTATAGAATCACTCCTGGAGATATCAGGAGTCCTCTAGCTATAGAATCACTCCTGGAGATATCAGGAGATATCAGGAGTCCTCTAGCTATAGAATCACTCCTGGAGATATCAGGAGTCCTCTAGCTATAGAATCACTCCTGGAGATATCAGGAGATATCAGGAGTCCTCTAGCTATAGAATCACTCCTGGAGATATCAGGAGATATCAGGAGTCCTCTAGCTATAGAATCACTCCTGGAGATATCAGGAGTCCTCTAGCTATAGAATCACTCCTGGATATATCAGGAGATAACAGGAGTCCTCTAGCTATAGAATCACTCCTGGAGATATCAGGAGTCCTCTAGCTATAGAATCACTCCTGGAGATATCAGGAGATATCAGGAGTCCTCTAGCTATAGAATCACTCCTGGAGATATCAGGAGATATCAGGAGTCCTCTAGCTATAGAATCACTCCTGGAGATATCAGGAGTCCTCTAGCTATTGAATCACTCCTGGAGATATCAGGAGTCCTCTAGCTATAGAATCACTCCTGGAGATATCAGGAGATATCAGGAGTCCTCTAGCTATAGAATCACTCCTGGAGATATCAGGAGATATCAGGAGTCCTCTAGCTATAGAATCACTCCTGGAGATATCAGGAGTCCTCTAGCTATAGAATCACTCCTGGAGATATCAGAAGTCCTCTAGCTATAGAATCACTCCTGGAGATAGCAGGAGATATCAGGAGTCCTCTAGCTATAGAATCACTCCTGGAGATATCAGGAGATATCAGGAGTCCTCTAGCTATAGAATCACTCCTGGAGATATCAGGAGTCCTCTAGCTATAAAATCACTCCTGGAGATATCAGGAGATATCAGGAGTCCTCTAGCTATAGAATCACTCCTGGAGATATCAGGAGATATCAGGTGTCCTCTAGCTATAGAATCACTCCTGGAGATATCAGGAGATATCAGGAGTCCTCTAGCTATAGAATCACTCCTGGAGATATCAGGAGTCCTCTAGCTATAGAATCACTCCTGGAGATATCAGAAGTCCTCTAGCTATAGAATCACTCCTGGAGATAGCAGGAGATATCAGGAGTCCTCTAGCTATAGAATCACTCCTGGAGATATCAGGAGATATCAGGAGTCCTCTAGCTATAGAATCACTCCTGGAGATATCAGGAGTCCTCTAGCTATAAAATCACTCCTGGAGATATCAGGAGATATCAGGAGTCCTCTAGCTATAGAATCACTCCTGGAGATATCAGGAGATATCAGGAGTCCTCTAGCTATAGAATCACTCCTGGAGATATCAGGAGATATCAGGAGTCCTCTAGCTATAGAATCACTCCTGGAGATATCAGGAGTCCTCTAGCTATAGAATCACTCCTGGATATATCAGGAGATAACAGGAGTCCTCTAGCTATAGAATCACTCCTGGAGATATCAGGAGTCCTCTAGCTATAGAATCACTCCTGGAGATATCAGGAGATATCAGGAGTCCTCTAGCTATAGAATCACTCCTGGAGATATCAGGAGATATCAGGAGTCCTCTAGCTATAGAATCACTCCTGGAGATATCAGGAGTCCTCTAGCTATTGAATCACTCCTGGAGATATCAGGAGATATCAGGAGTCCTCTAGCTATAGAATCACTCCTGGAGATATCAGGAGATATCAGGAGTCCTCTAGCTATAGAATCACTCCTGGAGATATCAGGAGTCCTCTAGCTATAGAATCACTCCTGGAGATATCAGAAGTCCTCTAGCTATAGAATCACTCCTGGAGATAGCAGGAGATATCAGGAGTCCTCTAGCTATAGAATCACTCCTGGAGATATCAGGAGATATCAGGAGTCCTCTAGCTATAGAATCACTCCTGGAGATATCAGGAGTCCTCTAGCTATAAAATCACTCCTGGAGATATCAGGAGATATCAGGAGTCCTCTAGCTATAGAATCACTCCTGGAGATATCAGGAGATATCAGGAGTCCTCTAGCTATAGAATCACTCCTGGAGATATCAGGAGTCCTCTAGCTATTGAATCACTCCTGGAGATATCAGGAGATATCAGGAGTCCTCTAGCTATAGAATCACTCCTGGAGATATCAGGAGATATCAGGAGTCCTCTAGCTATAGAATCACTCCTGGAGATATCAGGAGTCCTCTAGCTATAGAATCACTCCTGGAGATATCAGAAGTCCTGTAGCTATAGAATCACTCCTGGAGATATCAGGAGTCCTCTAGCTATAAAATCACTCCTGGAGATATCAGGAGATATCAGGAGTCCTCTAGCTATAGAATCACTCCTGGAGATATCAGGAGATATCATGTGTCCTCTAGCTATAGAATCACTCCTGGAGATATCAGGAGATATCAGGAGTCCTCTAGCTATAGAATCACTCCTGGAGATATCAGGAGTCCTCTAGCTATAGAATCACTCCTGGAGATATCAGGAGATATCAGGAGTCCTCTAGCTATAGAATCACTCCTGGAGATATCAGGAGATATCAGGAGATATCAGGAGTCCTCTAGCTATAGAATCACTCCTGGAGATATCAGGAGATATCAGGAGTCCTCTAGCTATAGAATCACTCCTGGAGATATCAGGAGATATCAGGAGTCCTCTAGCTATAGAATCACTCCTGGAGATATCAGGAGTCCTCTAGCTATAGAATCACTCCTGGAGATATCAGAAGTCCTCTAGCTATAGAATCACTCCTGGAGATATCAGGAGATATCAGGAGTCCTCTACTTATAGAATCACTCCTGGAGATATCAGGAGATATCAGGAGTCCTCTAGCTATAGAATCACTCCTGGAGATATCAGGAGTCCTCTAGCTATTGAATCACTCCTGGAGATATCAGGAGTCCTCTAGCTATAGAATCACTCCTGGAGATATCAGGAGATATCAGGAGTCCTCTAGCTATAGAATCACTCCTGGAGATATCAGGATATATCAGGAGTCCTCTAGCTATAGAATCACTCCTGGAGATATCAGGAGTCCTCTAGCTATTGAATCACTCCTGGAGATATCAGGAGATATCAGGAGTCCTCTAGCTATAGAATCACTCCTGGAGATATCAGGAGATATCAGGAGTCCTCTAGCTATAGAATCACTCCTGGAGATATCAGGAGTCCTCTAGCTATAAAATCACTCCTGGAGATATCAGGAGATATCAGGAGTCCTCTAGCTATAGAATCACTCCTGGAGATATCAGGAGATATCAGGAGTCCTCTAGCTATAAAATCACTCCTGGAGATATCAGGAGATATCAGGAGTCCTCTAGCTATAGAATCACTCCTGGAGATATCAGGAGATATCAGGAGTCCTCTAGCTATAGAATCACTCCTGGAGATATCAGGAGTCCTCTAGCTATAGAATCACTCCTGGATATATCAGGAGATAACAGGAGTCCTCTAGCTATAGAATCACTCCTGGAGATATCAGGAGTCCTCTAGCTATAGAATCACTCCTGGCGATATCAGGAGATATCAGGAGTCCTCTAGCTATAGAATCACTCCTGGAGATATCAGGAGATATCAGGAGTCCTCTAGCTATAGAATCACTCCTGGAGATATCAGGAGTCCTCTAGCTATTGAATCACTCCTGGAGATATCAGGAGATATCAGGAGTCCTCTAGCTATAGAATCACTCCTGGAGATATTAGGAGATACCAGGAGTCCTCTAGCTATAGAATCACTCCTGGAGATATCAGGAGATATCAGGAGTCCTCTAGCTATAGAATCACTCCTGGAGATATCAGGAGATATCAGGAGTCCTCTAGCTATAGAATCACTCCTGGAGATATCAGGAGATATCAGGAGTCCTCTAGCTATAGAATCACTCCTGGAGATATCAGGAGTCCTCTAGCTATAGAATCACTCCTGGATATATCAGGAGATAACAGGAGTCCTCTAGCTATAGAATCACTCCTGGAGATATCAGGAGTCCTCTAGCTATAGAATCACTCCTGGAGATATCAGGAGATATCAGGAGTCCTCTACTTATAGAATCACTCCTGGAGATATCAGGAGATATCAGGAGTCCTCTAGCTATAGAATCACTCCTGGAGATATCAGGAGTCCTCTAGCTATTGAATCACTCCTGGAGATATCAGGAGTCCTCTAGCTATAGAATCACTCCTGGAGATATCAGGAGATATCAGGAGTCCTCTAGCTATAGAATCACTCCTGGAGATATCAGGAGATATCAGGAGTCCTCTAGCTATAGAATCACTCCTGGAGATATCAGGAGTCCTCTAGCTATTGAATCACTCCTGGAGATATCAGGAGATATCAGGAGTCCTCTAGCTATAGAATCACTCCTGGAGATAGCAGGAGATATCAGGAGTCCTCTAGCTATAGAATCACTCCTGGAGATATCAGGAGATATCAGGAGTCCTCTAGCTATAGAATCACTCCTGGAGATATCAGGAGTCCTCTAGCTATAAAATCACTCCTGGAGATATCAGGAGATATCAGGAGTCCTCTAGCTATAGAATCACTCCTGGAGATATCAGGAGATATCAGGTGTCCTCTAGCTATAGAATCAGTCCTGGAGATATCAGGAGATATCAGGAGTCCTCTAGCTATAGAATCACTCCTGGAGATATCAGGAGTCCTCTAGCTATAGAATCACTCCTGGAGATATCAGGAGATATCAGGAGTCCTCTAGCTATAGAATCACTCCTGGAGATATCAGGAGATATCAGGAGTCCTCTAGCTATAGAATCACTCCTGGAGATATCAGGAGTCCTCTAGCTATAAAATCACTCCTGGAGATATCAGGAGATATCAGGAGTCCTCTAGCTATAGAATCACTCCTGGAGATATCAGGAGATATCAGGAGTCCTCTAGCTATAGAATCACTCCTGGAGATAGCAGGAGATATCAGGAGTCCTCTAGCTATAGAATCACTCCTGGAGATATCAGGAGTCCTCTAGCTATAGAATCACTCCTGGATATATCAGGATATAACAGGAGTCCTCTAGCTATAGAATCACTCCTGGAGATATCAGGAGTCCTCTAGCTATAGAATCACTCCTGGAGATATCAGGAGATATCAGGAGTCCTCTAGCTATAGAATCACTCCTGGAGATATCAGGAGATATCAGGAGTCCTCTAGCTATAGAATCACTCCTGGAGATATCAGGAGTCCTCTAGCTATTGAATCACTCCTGGAGATATCAGGAGATATCAGGAGTCCTCTAGCTATAGAATCACTCCTGGAGATATCAGGAGATATCAGGAGTCCTCTAGCTATAGAATCACTCCTGGAGATATCAGGAGTCCTCTAGCTATAGAATCACTCCTGGAGATATCAGAAGTCCTCTAGCTATAGAATCACTCCTGGAGATAGCAGGAGATATCAGGAGTCCTCTAGCTATAGAATCACTCCTGGAGATATCAGCAGATATCAGGAGTCCTCTAGCTATAGAATCACTCCTGGAGATATCAGGAGTCCTCTAGCTATAAAATCACTCCTGGAGATTTCAGGAGTCCTCTAGCTATAGAATCACTCCTGGAGATATCAGGAGATATCAGGAGTCCTCTAGCTATAGAATCACTCCTGGAGATATCAGGAGATATAAGGAGTCCTCTAGCTATAGAATCACTCCTGGAGATATCAGGAGTCCTCTAGCTATAGAATCACTCCTGGAGATATCAGGAGATATCAGGAGTCCTCTAGCTATATAATCACTCCTGGAGATATCAGGAGATATCAGGAGTCCTCTAGCTATAGAATCACTCCTGGAGATATCACTAAAACGTGCTGTTCTTTCAAAAACAAGGACATTTCTAAGTGACCCCAAACTTTTGAACGGTAGTGTAGCTTAGAGAGTTTAAAGACCTGAAAGAACTTAGAGACCAAAGAGACCATAGACTTTAAAGACCTTAGAGATCTTCAAGACCCTAGAGACCATAGAGAATGTGGAGACCAGAGATTTGATGGAACTATGGTGTTGAACGCTGAGCTGTAGTCAATGAACAGCATTCTTACATAGGTGTTCCTTTTGTCCAGGTGTGAAAGGGCAATGTGGAGTGCAATAGAGATTGCATCATCTGTGGATCTGTTGGGGCAGTATGTGAAATTGGAGTGGGTCTAGGGTTTCTGAGATAATGGTGTTGATGTGAGCCATGACCAGTCTGTCAAAATGCTACTGTTTGCTGATAATCTGGTGCTTCTGTCCCCAACCAAAGAAGGCCTACCACAGCACCTACACCTTCTTCACAGATTCTGTCAGACCTGGGCCCTGACAGCTAAAATATCCTCTGTGTACAAAATAAAACATCAATTAATGCATGCAGAGCAAAAGTAGGCCGATACCAGCGAGTTATCAAAATCCAGAAAAGAGCTGATTCTACAACCACCTAAAAGGAAGCGATTACCAAAACCTTCCATAACAAAGCCATCACCTACAGAGAGATGAATCTGGAGAAGAGTCCCCTAAGCAAGCTGGTCCTGGGGCCCTGTTCACAAACACAAACAGACTCCACAGAGCCCCAGGACGGCAAAACAATGACACCCAATGAAATCGTGAGAAAACAAAAAGATAATTGCTTGACACATTGGAAAGAATTTACAAAAAATCTGGCAGAATACCTGACCACTGTGACTGACCCAAACTTAAGGAAGCTTTGACTATATACAGACTCAGTGAGCATAGCCTTGCTATTGAGAAAGGCCGCCGTAGGCAGACCTGGCTCTCAAGAGAAGAAAGGCTATGTGCCCACTGCCCACAAAATGAGGTGGAAACTGAGCTGCACTTCCTAACCTCCTGCCAAATATATGACCATATTAGAGACACATATTTCCCTCGGATTACACAGATCCACAACTAATTTGAAAACGAACCCAATTTTGATGAACTCCCATATCTACTGGGTGAAATACCACAGTGTTCCATCACAGCAGCAAGATGTGTGACCTGTTGCCACAAGAAAAGGGCAACCAGTGAAGAACAAACACCATTTTAAAAACAAATCATATCTATGTTTATTTATTTTCCCTTTTGTACTTTAACTATTTGCACATTGTTATAACACAGTATTTAAATATATATATATATTTAATATGACATTTGAAATGTCTTTATTCTTTTGTAACTTTTGTGAGTGTTTATTTCACTTCTATTTATTATCTATTTCACTTGCTTTGGAAATGTAACCATATGTTTCCCAGAGAGAGAGAGAGAGAGAGAGAGAGAGGGAGAGGGAGAGGGAGAGGGAGAGAGAGAGAGAGAGAGAGAGAGAGAGAGAGAGAGAGAGAGAGAGAGAGAGAGAGAGAGAGAGAGAGAGAGAGGGAGAGGGAGAGGGAGAGGGAGAGGGAGAGGGAGAGAGAGAGAGAGAGAGAGAGAGAGGGGGAGAGAGCAGACTGTATGGTAGAACATGTACATTTTAGTCATTTACAAGATGCTCTTTTCCAGAGTGACTTCCAGTTAGTGCTCCTTAAGGTAGCTAGGTAACCACGTGTCATAGTAAGTCAAAATATTCCTTAAAGAAGCCACCATCCAATCTCCTCCTCACTGTGCCACAGCTTTGATCTTCACAGAACATTATTTACAATGTATCGTACGAAACTATCCAGTTTTACTACATCAGAGGATGTAACTCTGTAAATGTTTGTTAAATTGTGGAATGACATTTTTATATTCATTTTTTCATGGACAACTTTCAAGAGGGCGGCATCGGTTGTGTTCGGAAGTCTGTCTCTGGTTATATTGGGAGAGACAGACCGACAGGTGCAAACAAATACAGTTTGCTCTCCTCTCTATTCCGCTCCGGGGCCTCTCGTGTATACAGCAATGGAAACCCAAATATACCAGGACCCACAAGGACCCACAGCATCCCACTCCAAATCTACTTACCGCCTTCGTTCAGCGTCTTACACTAACACTCTCTGCTGAGCTGCTGCAACAATAAACACTTTGGACGCCCACTATATTCTTTATTTACTTCACTACTTTTGACTAGGGCCCATAGGGTTTATGTAGGGAATAGGGTGCTATTTGGAAAACATCCACTCAGGCCTGGAACCCAATCAAACCTAGCGTCTGGTAGATAGCTGGTGGGGGCCATGCCATGCCAACGGACAAGTTCAAACAAATTGGAGCCAATTCAACAATACAATATTATTATTTTAATTGTATTTAACCTTTATTTAACGAGGCAAGTTAAAACTTCTTGTCAATAGGGGGGCGCTGTTTTCACTTTGGAAAAAATCGTGCCCAAATTAAACTGCCTCGTACTCTATTCTAGATCGTACAATGTGCATATTATTATTACTATTGGATAGAAAACACTCTCAAGTTTCTAAAACTGTTTGAATTATATCTGTGAGTAAAACATAACTAATTTTGCAGCAAACTTCCAGACAGGAAGTGAAAAATCTGAAAACGAGGCTCTGTTTCAGGGCCTGCCTATTCAATTGCCTAATATTTATCGATATGCATGCACTTCACACGCCTTCCACTAGATGTCAACAGGCAGTGGAAGGTGGAATGGGGTGTCTAGCTTGATCTGAGGCCGAACAAGAGCTTTTGGAGTGGCAGGTCTGGACATTTCTTTGTCTTCTCTGGCGCGCGAAGTACATCGACATTGGCTTCTGAAAAGCGTTCGGTATACACGGCGGATATCTCCGGCTCTAATTTTATTTGATAGATGTGATAAAAACATCATAAAGTAGTTTTTTTCAACCGAGTTGTATCAGTTTATTCAACGTTTATTGGGACTTTTGGAATTTTCCGTTCTTTGCGTCAGGAGAGGATGGGCATGTTCGCGCCACATGGTTAGCTAAGGTTGCTAATTCGACAGGAGAAAAGGACATTCTAAAACCAAACAACGATTTATTCTGGACCTGGGACTCCTTGTACAAGATTCTGATGGAAGCTCAGCAAAAGTAAGAACAATTTATGATGTTATTTCGTATTTCTGTGGAAAATGTTCATTCCTATTCTCTGCCGTTTTGGCGGGCGCTGTCTCGCAATAACGCAAGCTGTTTGTTATGGTAAAGTTATTTTTTTAAATCTAACACGGCGGTTGCATTAAGAACCAGTGTATCTTTCATTTGCTGTACAACATGTATTTTTTAGTAAAGTTTATGATGAGTTCTTTGGTCAGATTAGGTGAGTGTCCAAAATAGCTCCGGACATTCTGGTGAATCGATGCTACATATTCACAATGTATAACCACGGTTTGCAGCTCTAAATATGCACATTTTCGAACAAAACATAAGTGTATTGTATAACCTGATGTTATAAGACTGTCATCTGATGAAGTTGGTCAAGGTTAGTGATTCATTTTATATCTTTTGCTGGTTTTTGCGAATGCTATCTATGCGGTGATTAAATGCGGTTGTGTGTTTGGCTATTGTGGTAAGCTAATATAATGCTATATTGTGTTTTCGCTGTAAAACACTTAAAAAATCGGAAATATTGGCTGGATTCACAAGATGTTTATCTTTCATTTGCTGTACACCATGTATTTTTCATAAATGTTTTATGATGAGTATTTATGTATTTCACGTTGCTCTCTGTAATTATTCTGGCTGCTTTGGTGATATTTTTGATGGTAGCTGCAATGTAAAACTATGATTTATACCTCAAATATGCACATTTTTGAACAAAACATATATTTATTGTATAACATGTTATAAGACTGTCATCTGATGAAGTTGTTTCTTGGTTAGTGACTAATTATATCTCTATTTGGTCGGTTTTGTGATAGCTACCTATGCGGTGGATAAATAGCGTTGTGTGTTTGGCTATTGTGGTGAGCTAACATAAATATATATTGTGTTTTCGCTGTAAAACATTTAAAAAATCGGACATGTTGGCTGGATTCACAAGATGTTTATCTTTCATTTGCTGTATTGGACTTGTTAATGTGTGGAAGATAAATATTTCCCAAAAATATATTTTGAATTTCGCGCTCTGCGAAGGCAGCGGAATGTTGTGGGTGTTCCGCTAGCGGAACCCCGGGGCGAGAAAGGTTAATAAATGTAAAAAAAAAGGACTTTTTGCTTCTATTTGACTTACTTGGTGCTCATGGGTCCTTTTACATGGAAATTACTTGGTGCTCATAGGTCGTTTACATGGAAATTATGTGGTGCTCATGGGTCCTTTTGCATGGAAATGACTTGGTGCTCATGGGTCCTTTTACATGGAAATGACTTGGTGCTCATGGGTCCTTTTACATGGAAATGACTTGGTGCTCATGGGTCCTTTTACATGGAAATGACTTGGTTTCATAGGTCCTATTACATGGAAATGACTTGGTGCTCATAGGTCCTTCTAATGGAAATGACTTGGTGCTCATGTGTCCTTTTAAATGGAAATTATGTGGTGCTCATGGGTCCTTTTACATGGAAATTATGTGGTGCTCATGGGTCCTTTTACATGGAAATTATGTGGTGCTCATGGGTCCTTTTACATGGTAATTATGTGGTGCTCATGGGTCCTTTTACATGGAAATTATGTGGTGCTCATGGGTCCTTTTACATGGAAATTATGTGGTGCTCATGGGTCCTTTTACATGGAAATTATGTGGTGCTCATGGGTCCTTTTACATGGAAATTATGTGGTGCTCATAGGTCCTATTACATGGAAATGCCCTAGAGTAAATGGCCTCCTTCAGTCTCCTTCTAGATATAACAGGTGTCTGGGACCAGGCTAGGCTACATATATCGAATTTAGTTAGTGTTTTACTGTTTTAAAACTGTTTAGGTGAGTTTGAACGTGCATGCGTGAGACAGAGTGTCCTGAGCTGAGTCCCTGACCCAGAGTAGAGAAGTTGAGGCCCTCCGTAGAGAGAGAGGGTGTAGCTGAGACTGACTGTGAGTTTGGAGGCGTTGTTGAGACTACAGAGAACAATCTCCTGGTTGTCACTCCGGGAGACCTGATTGATCTTAGTCCAGTCTGCTCTCTCTCTCTTCCCCCTCTCTCTCTCTCTCTGTCTCGCTCTCCTTTCTTACTCTGTCTCTCTCTGTCCTCTCTCTCTCCCTTTCCCACTCTCTCACCTTTCCTCTCTCCTCTCTCTGTCTCTGTCTCTGTCTCTGTCTCTGTCTCTGTCTCTGTCTCTGTCTCTGTCTCTCTCTCTCTCTCTCTCTCTCTCTCTCTCTCTCTCTCTCTCTCTCTCTCTCTCTCTCTCTCTCTCTTTCTCTCTCTCTCTCTCTCTCTCTCTCTCTCTCTCCTCTCTCTGCTCCAGTTGGCTCTCTCTCGACAGACAGTTGTCTCCCTAGAATCCTGATCACACTGAAGCCCTTTGTGACTAAACAAATGGAATAAATTACACAACTGTAGTGAGTTATAGTTTTTCCTCTGGCAGATATTATATTACCTACTCCTTTATGTTGGGACCAGAAATTAAACAAGGAAGTCATAAAAGCTGTCTCTCAGACTGGTGGAAGGCAGCGTTCCTACTACTCTGTTAGATACCAGTCCTGTCTCTCAGATTGGTGGAGGCAGCGTTCCTACTACTCTGTTAGATACCAGTCCTGTCTCTCAGACTGGTGACAGGCAGCGTTCCTACTACTCTGTTAGATACCAGTCCTGTCGCTCAGATTGGTGGAGGCAGCGTTCCTACTACTCTGTTAGATACCAGTCCTGTCTCTCAGACTGGTGACAGGCAGCGTTCCTACTACTCTGTTAGATACCAGTCCTGTCTCTCAGACTGGTGACAGGCAGCATTCCTACTACTCTGTTAGATACCAGTCCTGTCTCTCAGACTGGTGACAGGCAGCGTTCCTACTACTCTGTTAGATACCAGTCCTGTCTCTCAGACAGGACTGGTAAAGCGTGATAAAGCGTGAAGCGTGATTCCTCACTCCTGAGAACGCGTTCCCACTGCTTCCCACTACATCCACTCCAGCCTGACGCTTGGCATTGCGCATGGTGATCTTAGGCTTGTGTGCGGCTGCTCTGCCATGGAAACCCATTTCATGAAGCTCCCGACGAACAGTCCATGTGCTGACACGTCTTCCAGAGGCAGTTTGAGGACAGACTCTATTTTTACGTGTTTCAGCACTCAGTCCGTTCCGTTCCGGAACCTTTTATTACCACTCTGAGCCGATGTTCCACTTTCCCCTTCGCTGTAACAGCACCTACAGGGCAGCTCTAGAAGGGACATTCGATGAACTGACCTTTTGGAACGGTAGCATTCTATGACGGAGCTCTTCAGTAAGGCCATTCTACTGCCAATGTTTGTCTATGGAGATTGCATGGTCGTGTGCTCGATTTATACAGCTGTCAGCAACGGATGTGGCTGAAATAGCCAAATCAGCTCATTTGAAGAGTTAAAATGTATGACACACCTACTCATTCCAGGGTTTTTACTTTATTTATACAATTCTACATTGTAGAATAATACTGAAGATAAAACTATTAAATAACACATATGGAATCATGTAGTAACCAAAAAGGTGTTAAACAAATGATATTTGAGATTCTTCAAAGAAGTCACCCTTTGCCTTGATGTTAGCTTTGCACACTCTTGGCATTCTCTCAACCAGCTTCATGAGGTAGTCACCTGGAATGCATTTCAATTAACAGGTGTGCATTGTTAAAGTTGATTTTATTTTTTATTTCTTTCCTTCTTAATCTGTTTGAGCCAATCATTTGTGTTGTGACAAGGTGGGGGTGGTATACATAAGATAGCCCTATTTGGTAAAAGACCAAGTCCATATTATGCCAAGTACAGCTCAAATAAGCAAAGAGAAACTACAGTCTATCATTACTTTAAGAAATGTACATCAATCCTGAAAAGGTCAAGAACTTTGAAAGTTTCTTCAAGTGCAGTCACAAAAACCACCAAGCGCTATGATGAAACAGGCTCTGATGAGGACCGCCACAGGAAAGGAAGACCCAGAGTAATGGAAAATTCCATTAGAGTTTTAACTGCACCTCAGATTGCAGCCCAAATGCTTAACAGTGTTTAAGACACATCTCAATATCAACTGTTCAGAGAAGAATTAGGCATTCACGGTCAACTCTTTCAATATATTTGAAAGTGTTCAGTCACCATCTCTCTCTAAATATGAAGGGGTTCAGTCACCATCTCTCTCTAAATATGAAGGGGTTCAGTCACCATCTCTCTCTAAATATGAAGGGGTTCAGTCACCATCTCTCTCTAAATATGAAGAGGTTCAGTCACCATCTCTCTCTAAATATGAAGGGGTTCAGTCACCATCTCTCTCTAAATATGAAGGGGTTCAGTCACCATCTCTCTCTCAATATGAAGGGGTTCAGTCACCATCTCTCTCTAAATATGAAGGGGTTCAGTCACCATCTCTCTCTAAATATGAAGGGGTTCAGTCACCATCTCCCTCTAAATATGAGGGGGTTCAGTTACCATCTCTCTCTAAATATGAAGGGGTTCAGTCACCATCTTTCTCTAAATATGAAGGGGTTCAGTCACCATCTCTCTCTAAATATGAAGGGGTTCAGTCACAATCTCTCTCTCTAAATATGAAGGGGTTCAGTCACCATCTCTCTCTAAATATGAAGGGGTTCAGTCACCATCTCTCTCTAAATATGAAGGGGTTCAGTCACCATCTCTCTCTAAATATGAAGGGGTTCAGTCACCAACTCTCTCTAAATATGAAGGGGTTCAGTCACCATCTCTCTCTAAATATGAAGGGGTTCAGTCACCATCTCTCTCTCTAAATATGAAGGGGTTCAGTCACCATCTCTCTCTAAATATGAAGGGGTTCAGTCACCATCTCTCTCTAAATATGAAGGGGTTCAGTCACCATCTCTCTCTAAATATGAAGGGGTTCAGTCACCATCTCTCTCTAAATATGAAGGGGTTCAGTCACCATCTCTCTCTAAATATGAAGGGGTTCAGTCACCATCTCTCTCTCAATATGAAGGGGTTCAGTCACCATCTCTCTCTCAATATGAAGGGGTTCAGTCACCATCTCTCAATAAATATGAAGGGGTTCAGTCACCATCTCTCTCTAAATATGAAGGGGTTCAGTCACCATCTCTCTCTCAATATGAAGGGGTTCAGTCACCATCTCTCTCTAAAAATGAAGGGGTTCAGTCACCATCTCTCTCTCAATATGAAGGGGTTCAGTCACCATCTCTCTCTCAATATGAAGGGGTTCAGTCACCATCTCTCTCTAAATATGAAGGGGTTCAGTCACCATCTCTCTCTAAATATGAAGGGGTTCAGTCACCATCTCTCTATAAATATGAAGGGGTTAGGTCACCATCTCTCTATAAATATGAAGGCGTTCAGTCACCATCTATCTCTAAATATGAAGGGGTTCAGTCACCATCTCTCTATAAATATGAAGGGGTTCAGTCACCATCTCTCTCTAAATATGAAGGGGTTCAGTCACCATCTCTCTCTAAATATGAAGGGGTTCAGTCACCATCTCTCTCTAAATATGAAGGGGTTCAGTCACCATCTCTCTCTAAATATGAAGGGGTTCAGTCTCCATCTCTCTCTAAATATGAAGGGGTTCAGTCACCATCTCTCTCTAAATATGAAGGGGTTCAGTCACCATCTCTCTCTAAATATGAAGGGGTTCAGTCACCATCTCTCTCTCTCTAAATATGAAGGGGTTCAGTCTCCATCTCTCTCTAAATATGAAGGGGTTCAGTCACCATCTCTCTCTAAATATGAAGGGGTTCAGTCACCATCTCTCTCTAAATATGAAGGGGTTCAGTCACCATCTCTTTCTCTAAATATGAAGGGGTTCAGTCACCATCGCTCTCTAAATATGAAGGGGTTCAGTCACCATCTCTCTCTCAATATGAAGGGGTTCAGTCACCATCTCTCTCTAAATATGAAGGGGTTCAGTCACCATCTCTCTCTAAATATGAAGGGGTTCAGTTACCATCTCTCTCTAAATATGAAGGGGTTCAGTCACCATCTCTCTCTAAATATGAAGGGGTTCAGTCACCATCTCTCTCTAAATATGAAGGGGTTCAGTCACCATCTCTCTCTCAATATGAAGGGGTTCAGTCACCATCTCTCTCTAAATATGAAGGGGTTCAGTTACCATCTCTCTCTAAATATGAAGGGGTTCAGTCACCATCTCTCTCTAAATATGAAGGGGTTCAGTCACCATCTCTCTATAAATATGAAGGGGTTCAGTCACCATCTCTCTCTAAATATGAAGGGGTTCAGTCACCGTCTCTCTCTAAATATGAAGTGGTTCAGTCACCATCTCTCTCTAAATATGAAGGGGTTCAGTCACCATCTCTCTCTAAATATGAACTGGTTCAGTCACCATCTCTCTCTAAATATGAAGGGGTTCAGTCACCATCTCTCTCTAAACATGAAGGGGTTCAGTCACCTTCTCTCTCTAAATATGAAGGGGTTCAGTCACCATCTCTCTCTAAATATGAAGGGGTTCAGTCACCATCTCTCTCTAAATATGAAGGGGTTCAGTCACCATCTCTCTCTAAATATGAAGGGGTTCAGTCACCATCTCTCTCTAAATATGAAAGGGTTCAGTCACCATCTCTCTCTCTAAATATGAAGGGGTTCAGTCACCATCTCTCTCTCTAAATATGAAGGGGTTCAGTCACCATCTCTCTCTCTAAATTTGAAGGGGTTTAGTCACCATCTCTCTCTAAATATGAAGGGGTTCAGTCACCATCTCTCTCTCAATATGAAGGGGTTCAGTCACCATCTCTCTCTAAATATGAAAGGGTTCAGTCACCATCTCTCTATAAATATGAAGGGGTTAGGTCACCATCTCTCTATAAATATGAAGGCGTTCAGTCACCATCTCTCTCTAAATATGAAAGGGTTCAGTCACCATCTCTCTATAAATATGAAGGGGTTAGGTCACCATCTCTCTCTAAATATGAAGGGGTTCAGTCACCATCTCTTTCTCTAAATATGAAGGGGTTCAGTCACCATCTCTTTCTCTAAATATGAAGGGGTTCAGTCACCATCTCTCTCTCAATATAAAGGGGTGCAGTGACCATCTCTCTCTAAATATGAAGGGGTTCAGTCACCATCTCTCTCTAAATATGAAGGGGTTCAGTCACCATCTCTCTCTCTAAATATGAAGGGGTTCAGTCACCATCTCTCTCTAAATATGAAGGGGTTCAGTCACCATCTCTTTCTCTAAATATGAAGGGGTTCAGTCACCATCTCTCTCTCTAAATATGAAGGGGTTCAGTCACTATCTCTCTCTCAATATAAAGGGGTGCAGTCACCATCTCTCTCTCTAAATATGAAGGGGTTCAGTCACCATCTCTCTCTAAATATGAAGGGGTTCAGTCACCATCTCTCTCTCTAAATATGAAGGGGTTCAGTCACCATCTCTCTCTCAATATGAAGGGGTTCAGTCACCGTCTCTCTCTAAATATGAAGGGGTTCAGTCACTATCTCTCTCTCAATATAAAGGGGTGCAGTCACCATCTCTCTCTCTAAATATGAAGGGGTTCAGTCACCATCTCTCTCTAAATATGAAGGGGTTCAGTCACTATCTCTCTCTCAATATAAAGGGGTGCAGTCACCATCTCTCTCTAAATATGAAGGGGTTCAGTCACCATCTCTCTCTAAATATGAAGGGGTTCAGTCACCATCTCTCTCTAAATATGAAGGGGTTCAGTCACCATCTCTCTCTAAATATGAAGGGGTTCAGTCACCATCTCTCTCTAAATATGAAGGGGTTCAGTCACCATCTCTCTCTAAATATGAAGGGGTTCAGTCACCATCTCTCTCTAAATATGAAGGGGTTCAGTCACCATCTCTCTCTCAATATGAAGGGGTTCAGTCACCATCTCTCTCTCAATATAAAGGGGTGCAGTCACCATCTCTCTCCTAATATGAAAGGGTTCAGTCACCATCTCTCTCTAAATATGAAGGGGTTCAGTCACCATCTCTCTCTAAATATGAAGGGGTTCAGTCACCATCTCTCTCTCTAAATATGAAGGGGTTCAGTCACCATCTCTCTCTAAATATGAAGGGGTTCAGTCACCATCTCTCTCTAAATATGAAGGGGTTCAGTCACCATCTCTCTCTAAATATGAAGGGGTTCAGTCACCATCTCTTTCTCTAAATATGAAGGGGTTCAGTCACCATCTCTCTCTCTAAATATGAAGGGGTTCAGTCACTATCTCTCTCTCAATATAAAGGGGTGCAGTCACCATCTCTCTCTCTAAATATGAAGGGGTTCAGTCACCATCTCTCTCTAAATATGAAGGGGTTCAGTCACCATCTCTCTCTCTAAATATGAAGGGGTTCAGTCACCATCTCTCTCTCAATATGAAGGGGTTCAGTCACCATCTCTCTCTAAATATGAAGGGGTTCAGTCACTATCTCTCTCTCAATATAAAGGGGTGCAGTCACCATCTCTCTCTCTAAATATGAAGGGGTTCAGTCACCATCTCTCTCTAAATATGAAGGGGTTCAGTCACTATCTCTCTCTCAATATAAAGGGGTGCAGTCACCATCTCTCTCTAAATATGAAGGGGTTCAGTCACCATCTCTCTCTAAATATGAAGGGGTTCAGTCACCATCTCTCTCTAAATATGAAGGGGTTCAGTCACCATCTCTCTCTCAATATGAAGGGGTTCAGTCACCATCTCTCTCTAAATATGAAAGGGTTCAGTCACCATCTCTTTCTCTAAATATGAAGGGGTTCAGTCACCATCTCTCTCTCTAAATATGAAGGGGTTCAGTCACCATCTCTCTCTAAATATGAAGGGGTTCAGTCACCATCTCTTTCTCTAAATATGAAGGGGTTCAGTCACCATCTCTCTCTCTAAATATGAAGGGGTTCAGTCACTATCTCTCTCTCAATATAAAGGGGTGCAGTCACCATCTCTCTCTCTAAATATGAAGGGGTTCAGTCACCATCTCTCTCTAAATATGAAGGGGTTCAGTCACCATCTCTCTCTCTAAATATGAAGGGGTTCAGTCACCATCTCTCTCTCAATATGAAGGGGTTCAGTCACCATCTCTCTCTAAATATGAAGGGGTTCAGTCACTATCTCTCTCTCAATATAAAGGGGTGCAGTCACCATCTCTCTCTCTAAATATGAAGGGGTTCAGTCACCATCTCTCTCTAAATATGAAGGGGTTCAGTCACTATCTCTCTCTCAATATAAAGGGGTGCAGTCACCATCTCTCTCTAAATATGAAGGGGTTCAGTCACCATCTCTCTCTAAATATGAAGGGGTTCAGTCACCATCTCTCTCTAAATATGAAGGGGTTCAGTCACCATCTCTCTCTAAATATGAAGGGGTTCAGTCACCATCTCTCTCTCAATATGAAGGGGTTCAGTCACCATCTCTCTCTCAATATGAAGGGGTTCAGTCACCATCTCTCAATAAATATGAAGGGGTTCAGTCACCATCTCTCTCTAAATATGAAGGGGTTCAGTCACCATCTCTCTCTAAATATGAAGGGGTTCAGTCACCATCTCTCTCTAAATATGAAGGGGTTCAGTCACCATCTCTCTCTAAATATGAAGGGGTTCAGTCACCATCTCTCTCTCAATATGAAGGGGTTCAGTCACCATCTCTCTCTCAATATGAAGGGGTTCAGTCACCATCTCTTAATAAATATGAAGGGGTTCAGTCACCATCTCTCTCTAAATATGAAGGGGTTCAGTCACCATCTCTCTCTCAATATGAAGGGGTTTAGTCACCATCTCTCTCTAAAAATGAAGGGGTTCAGTCACCATCTCTCTCTCAATATGAAGGGGTTCAGTCACCATCTCTCTCTAAATATGAAGGGGTTCAGTCACCATCTCTCTCTAAATATGAAGGGGTTCAGTCACCATCTCTCTCTCAATATGAAGGGGTTCAGTCACCATCTCTCTCTCAATATAAAGGGGTGCAGTCACCATCTCTCTCCTAATATGAAAGGGTTCAGTCACCATCTCTCTCTAAATATGAAGGGGTTCAGTCACCATCTCTCTCTAAATATGAAGGGGTTCAGTCACCATCTCTCTCTAAATATGAAAGGGTTCAGTCACCATCTCTTTCTCTAAATATGAAGGGGTTCAGTCACCATCTCTCTCTCTAAATATGAAGGGGTTCAGTCACCATCTCTCTCTAAATATGAAGGGGTTCAGTCACCATCTCTCTCTAAATATGAAAGGGTTCAGTCACCATCTCTCTCTCTAAATATGAAGGGGTTCAGTCACCATCTCTCTCTCTAAATTTGAAGGGGTTCAGTCACCATCTCTCTCTAAATATGAAGGGGTTCAGTCACCATCTCTCTCTCAATATGAAGGGGTTCAGTCACCATCTCTCTCTAAATATGAAAGGGTTCAGTCACCATCTCTCTATAAATATGAAGGGGTTAGGTCACCATCTCTCTATAAATATGAAGGCGTTCAGTCACCATCTCTCTCTAAATATGAAAGGGTTCAGTCACCATCTCTCTCTAAATATGAAGGGGTTAGGTCACCATCTCTCTCTAAATATGAAGGGGTTCAGTCACCATCTCTCTCTCTAAATATGAAGGGGTTCAGTCACCATCTCTTTCTCTAAATATGAAGGGGTTCAGTCACCATCTCTTTCTCTAAATATGAAGGGGTTCAGTCACCATCTCTCTCTCAATATAAAGGGGTGCAGTGACCATCTCTCTCTAAATATGAAGGGGTTCAGTCACCATCTCTCTCTAAATATGAAGGGGTTCAGTCACCATCTCTCTCTCTAAATATGAAGGGGTTCAGTCACCATCTCTCTCTAAATATGAAGGGGTTCAGTCACCATCTCTTTCTCTAAATATGAAGGGGTTCAGTCACCATCTCTCTCTCTAAATATGAAGGGGTTCAGTCACTATCTCTCTCTCAATATAAAGGGGTGCAGTCACCATCTCTCTCTCTAAATATGAAGGGGTTCAGTCACCATCTCTCTCTAAATATGAAGGGGTTCAGTCACCATCTCTCTCTCTAAATTTGAAGGGGTTCAGTCACCATCTCTCTCTCAATATGAAGGGGTTCAGTCACCATCTCTCTCTAAATATGAAGGGGTTCAGTCACTATCTCTCTCTCAAAATAAAGGGGTGCAGTCACCATCTCTCTCTCTAAATATGAAGGGGTTCAGTCACCATCTCTCTCTAAATATGAAGGGGTTCAGTCACTATCTCTCTCTCAATATAAAGGGGTGCAGTCACCATCTCTCTCTAAATATGAAGGGGTTCAGTCACCATCTCTCTCTAAATATGAAGGGGTTCAGTCACCATCTCTCTCTAAATATGAAGGGGTTCAGTCACCATCTCTCTCTAAATATGAAGGGGTTCAGTCACCATCTCTCTCTAAATATGAAGGGGTTCAGTCACCATCTCTCTCTAAATATGAAGGGGTTCAGTCACCATCTCTCTCTCAATATGAAGGGGTTCAGTCACCATCTCTCTCTCAATATGAAGGGGTTCAGTCACCATCTCTCAATAAATATGAAGGGGTTCAGTCACCATCTCTCTCTAAATATGAAGGGGTTCAGTCACCATCTCTCTCTCAATATGAAGGGGTTCAGTCACCATCTCTCTCTAAAAATGAAGGGGTTCAGTCACCATCTCTCTCTCAATATAAAGGGGTGCAGTCACCATCTCTCTCTAAATATGAAGGGGTTCAGTCACCATCTCTCTCTAAATATGAAGGGGTTCAGTCACCATCTCTCTCTCAATATGAAGGGGTTCAGTCACCATCTTTCTCTCAATATAAAGGGGTGCAGTCACCATCTCTCTCTCAATATGAAGGGGTTCAGTCACCATCTCTCTCTAAATATGAAGGGGTTCAGTCACCATCTCTCTCTAAATATGAAAGGGTTCAGTCACCATCTCTTTCTCTAAATATGAAGGGGTTCAGTCACCATCTCTCTCTCTAAATATGAAGGGGTTCAGTCACCATCTCTCTATAAATATGAAGGGGTTCAGTCACCATCTCTCTCTCTAAATATGAAGGGGTTCAGTCACCATCTCTCTCTAAATATGAAGGGGTTCAGTCACCATCTCTCTCTAAATATGAAGAGGTTCAGTTACCATCTCTCTCTAAATATGAAGGGGTTCAGTCACCATCTCTCTCTAAATATGAAGGGGTTCAGTCACCATCTCTCTCTCAATATGAAGGGGTTCAGTCACCATCTCTCTCTCAATATGAAGGGGTTCAGTCACCATCTCTCTCTAAAAATGAAGGGGTTCAGTCACCATCTCTCTCTCAATATAAAGGGGTGCAGTCACCATCTCTCTCTAAATATGAAGGGGTTCAGTCACCATCTCTCTCTAAATATGAAGGGGTTCAGTCACCATCTCTCTCTCAATATGAAGGGGTTCAGTCACCATCTTTCTCTCAATATAAAGGGGTGCAGTCACCATCTCTCTCTCAATATGAAGGGGTTCAGTCACCATCTCTCTCTAAATATGAAGGGGTTCAGTCACCATCTCTCTCTAAATATGAAAGGGTTCAGTCACCATCTCTTTCTCTAAATATGAAGGGGTTCAGTCACCATCTCTCTCTCTAAATATGAAGGGGTTCAGTCACCATCTCTCTATATATATGAAGGGGTTCAGTCACCATCTCTCTCTCTAAATATGAAGGGGTTCAGTCACCATCTCTCTCTAAATATGAAGGGGTTCAGTCACCATCTCTCTCTAAATATGAAGAGGTTCAGTTACCATCTCTCTCTAAATATGAAGGGGTTCAGTCACCATCTCTCTCTAAATATGAAGGGGTTCAGTCACCATCTCTCTCTCAATATGAAGGGGTTCAGTCACTATCTCTCTCTCTCTAAATATGAAGGGGTTCAGTCACCATCTCTCTCGAAATATGAAGGGGTTCAGTCACCATCTCTCTCTAAATATGAAGGGGTTCAGTCACCATCTCTCTCTAAATATGAAGGGGTTCAGTCACCATCTCTCTCTAAATATGAAGAGGTTCAGTCACCATCTCTCTCTCTCTAAATATGAAGGGGTTCAGTCACCATCTCTCTCTAAATATGAAGGGGTTCAGTCACCATCTCTCTCTCTAAATATGAAGGGGTTCAGTCACCATCTCTCTATAAATATGAAGGGGGTCAGTCACCATCTATCTCTAAATATGAAGG
The DNA here is from genome assembly GCF_045679555.1 of Salvelinus alpinus. NCBI lineage: Eukaryota > Metazoa > Chordata > Actinopteri > Salmoniformes > Salmonidae > Salvelinus > Salvelinus alpinus. The sequence goes on along the minus strand of NC_092112.1, from coordinate 5,937,253 downwards.
GGTTCAGTCACCATCTCTCTCTAAATATGAAGGGGTTCAGTCACCATCTCTCTCTAAATATGAAGGGGTTCAGTCACCATCTCTCTCTAAATATGAAGGGGTTCAGTCACAATCTCTCTCTCTAAATATGAAGGGGTTCAGTCACCATCTCTCTCTAAATATGAAGGGGTTCAGTCACCATCTCTCTCTCAATATGAAGGGGTTCAGTCACCATCTCTCTCTAAATATGAAGGGGTTCAGTCACCATCTCTCTCTAAATACGAAGGGGTTCAGTCACCATCTCTCTCTAAATATGAAGGGGTTCAGTCACCATCTCTCTCTAAATATGAAGGGGTTCAGTCACCATCTCTCTCTAAATATGAAGGGGTTCAGTCACCATCTCTCTCTAAATATGAAGGGGTTCAGTCACCATCTCTCTCTCAATATGAAGGGGTTCAGTCACCATCTCTCTCTAAATATGAAGGGGTTCAGTCACCATCTCCCTCTAAATATGAGGGGGTTCAGTTACCATCTCTCTCTAAATATGAAGGGGTTCAGTCACCATCTCTCTCTAAATATGAAGGGGTTCAGTCACCATCTCTCTCTAAATATGAAGGGGTTCAGTCACAATCTCTCTCTCTAAATATGAAGGGGTTCAGTCACCATCTCTCTCTAAATATGAAGGGGTTCAGTCACCATCTCTCTCTAAATATGAAGGGGTTCAGTCACCATCTCTCTCTAAATATGAATGGGTTCAGTCACCATCTCTCTCTAAATATGAAGGGGTTCAGTCACCATCTCTCTCTAAATATGAAAGGGTTCAGTCACCATCTCTCTCTCTAAATATGAAGGGGTTCAGTCACCATCTCTCTCTAAATATGAAGGGGTTCAGTCACCATCTCTCTCTAAATATGAAGGAGTTCAGTCACCGTCTCTCTCTAAATATGAAGAGGTTCAGTTACCATCTCTCTCTAAATATGAAGGGGTTCAGTCACAATCTCTCTCTAAATATGAAGGGGTTCAGTCACCGTCTCTCTCTCAATATGAAGGGGTTCAGTCACTATCTCTCTCTCTCTAAATATGAAGGGGTTCAGTCACCATCTCTCTCGAAATATGAAGGGGTTCAGTCACCATCTCTCTCTAAATATGAAGGGGTTCAGTCACCATCTCTCTCTAAATATGAAGGGGTTCAGTCACCATCTCTCTCTCTCTAAATATGAAGGGGTTCAGTCACCATCTCTCTCTAAATATGAAGGGGTTCAGTCACCATCTCTCTCTCTAAATATGAAGGGGTTCAGTCACCATCTCTCTATAAATATGAAGGGGGTCAGTCACCATCTATCTCTAAATATGAAGGGGTTCAGTCACCATCTCTCTCTAAATATGAAGGGGTTCAGTCACCATCTCTCTCTAAATATGAAGGGGTTCAGTCACCATCTCTCTCTAAATATGAAGGGGTTCAGTCACAATCTCTCTCTCTAAATATGAAGGGGTTCAGTCACCATCTCTCTCTAAATATGAAGGGGTTCAGTCACCATCTCTCTCTCAATATGAAGGGGTTCAGTCACCATCTCTCTCTAAATATGAAGGGGTTCAGTCACCATCTCTCTCTAAATACGAAGGGGTTCAGTCACCATCTCTCTCTAAATATGAAGGGGTTCAGTCACCATCTCTCTCTAAATATGAAGGGGTTCAGTCACCATCTCTCTCTAAATATGAAGGGGTTCAGTCACCATCTCTCTCTAAATATGAAGGGGTTCAGTCACCATCTCTCTCTCAATATGAAGGGGTTCAGTCACCATCTCTCTCTAAATATGAAGGGGTTCAGTCACCATCTCCCTCTAAATATGAGGGGGTTCAGTTACCATCTCTCTCTAAATATGAAGGGGTTCAGTCACCATCTCTCTCTAAATATGAAGGGGTTCAGTCACCATCTCTCTCTAAATATGAAGGGGTTCAGTCACAATCTCTCTCTCTAAATATGAAGGGGTTCAGTCACCATCTCTCTCTAAATATGAAGGGGTTCAGTCACCATCTCTCTCTAAATATGAAGGGGTTCAGTCACCATCTCTCTCTAAATATGAATGGGTTCAGTCACCATCTCTCTCTAAATATGAAGGGGTTCAGTCACCATCTCTCTCTAAATATGAAGGGGTTCAGTCACCATCTCTCTCTCTAAATATGAAGGGGTTCAGTCACCATCTCTCTCTAAATATGAAGGGGTTCAGTCACCATCTCTCTCTAAATATGAAGGGGTTCAGTCACCATCTCTCTCTAAATATGAAGGGGTTCAGTCACCATCTCTCTCTAAATATGAAGAGGTTCAGTCACCATCTCTCTCTCTCTAAATATGAAGGGGTTCAGTCACCATCTCTCTCTAAATATGAAGGGGTTCAGTCACCATCTCTCTCTCTAAATATGAAGGGGTTCAGTCACCATCTCTCTATAAATATGAAGGGGGTCAGTCACCATCTATCTCTAAATATGAAGGGGTTCAGTCACCATCTCTCTCTAAATATGAAGGGGTTCAGTCACCATCTCTCTCTAAATATGAAGGGGTTCAGTCACCATCTCTCTCTAAATATGAAGGGGTTCAGTCACAATCTCTCTCTCTAAATATGAAGGGGTTCAGTCACCATCTCTCTCTAAATATGAAGGGGTTCAGTCACCATCTCTCTCTCAATATGAAGGGGTTCAGTCACCATCTCTCTCTAAATATGAAGGGGTTCAGTCACCATCTCTCTCTAAATACGAAGGGGTTCAGTCACCATCTCTCTCTAAATATGAAGGGGTTCAGTCACCATCTCTCTCTAAATATGAAGGGGTTCAGTCACCATCTCTCTCTAAATATGAAGGGGTTCAGTCACCATCTCTCTCTAAATATGAAGGGGTTCAGTCACCATCTCTCTCTCAATATGAAGGGGTTCAGTCACCATCTCTCTCTAAATATGAAGGGGTTCAGTCACCATCTCCCTCTAAATATGAGGGGGTTCAGTTACCATCTCTCTCTAAATATGAAGGGGTTCAGTCACCATCTCTCTCTAAATATGAAGGGGTTCAGTCACCATCTCTCTCTAAATATGAAGGGGTTCAGTCACAATCTCTCTCTCTAAATATGAAGGGGTTCAGTCACCATCTCTCTCTAAATATGAAGGGGTTCAGTCACCATCTCTCTCTAAATATGAAGGGGTTCAGTCACCATCTCTCTCTAAATATGAATGGGTTCAGTCACCATCTCTCTCTAAATATGAAGGGGTTCAGTCACCATCTCTCTCTAAATATGAAAGGGTTCAGTCACCATCTCTCTCTCTAAATATGAAGGGGTTCAGTCACCATCTCTCTCTAAATATGAAGGGGTTCAGTCACCATCTCTCTCTAAATATGAAGGAGTTCAGTCACCGTCTCTCTCTAAATATGAAGAGGTTCAGTTACCATCTCTCTCTAAATATGAAGGGGTTCAGTCACAATCTCTCTCTAAATATGAAGGGGTTCAGTCACCGTCTCTCTCTCAATATGAAGGGGTTCAGTCACTATCTCTCTCTCTCTAAATATGAAGGGGTTCAGTCACCATCTCTCTCGAAATATGAAGGGGTTCAGTCACCATCTCTCTCTAAATATGAAGGGGTTCAGTCACCATCTCTCTCTAAATATGAAGGGGTTCAGTCACCATCTCTCTCTCTCTAAATATGAAGGGGTTCAGTCACCATCTCTCTCTAAATATGAAGGGGTTCAGTCACCATCTCTCTCTAAATATGAAGGGGTTCAGTCACCATCTCTCTCTAAATATGAAGGGGTTCAGTCACCATCTCTCTCTAAATATGAAGGGGTTCAGTCACAATCTCTCTCTCTAAATATGAAGGGGTTCAGTCACCATCTCTCTCTAAATATGAAGGGGTTCAGTCACCATCTCTCTCTCAATATGAAGGGGTTCAGTCACCATCTCTCTCTAAATATGAAGGGGTTCAGTCACCATCTCTCTCTAAATACGAAGGGGTTCAGTCACCATCTCTCTCTAAATATGAAGGGGTTCAGTCACCATCTCTCTCTAAATATGAAGGGGTTCAGTCACCATCTCTCTCTAAATATGAAGGGGTTCAGTCACCATCTCTCTCTAAATATGAAGGGGTTCAGTCACCATCTCTCTCTCAATATGAAGGGGTTCAGTCACCATCTCTCTCTAAATATGAAGGGGTTCAGTCACCATCTCCCTCTAAATATGAGGGGGTTCAGTTACCATCTCTCTCTAAATATGAAGGGGTTCAGTCACCATCTCTCTCTAAATATGAAGGGGTTCAGTCACCATCTCTCTCTAAATATGAAGGGGTTCAGTCACAATCTCTCTCTCTAAATATGAAGGGGTTCAGTCACCATCTCTCTCTAAATATGAAGGGGTTCAGTCACCATCTCTCTCTAAATATGAAGGGGTTCAGTCACCATCTCTCTCTAAATATGAATGGGTTCAGTCACCATCTCTCTCTAAATATGAAGGGGTTCAGTCACCATCTCTCTCTAAATATGAAGGGGTTCAGTCACCATCTCTCTCTCTAAATATGAAGGGGTTCAGTCACCATCTCTCTCTAAATATGAAGGGGTTCAGTCACCATCTCTCTCTAAATATGAAGGGGTTCAGTCACCATCTCTCTCTAAATATGAAGGGGTTCAGTCACCATCTCTCTCTAAATATGAAGGGGTTCAGTCACCATCTCTCTCTAAATATGAAGGGGTTCAGTCACCATCTCTCTCTCTCTCTCTCAATATGAAGGGGTTCAGTCACCATCTCTCTCTAAATATGAAGGGGTTCAGTCACCATCTCTCTCTAAATATGAAGGGGTTCAGTCACCATCTCTCTCTAAATATGAAGGGGTTCAGTCACCATCTCTCTCTCTAAATATGAAGGGGTTCAGTCACCATCTCTCTCTAAATATGAAGGGGTTCAGTCACCATCTCTCTCTAAATATGAAGGGGTTCAGTCACCATCTCTCTCTAAATATGAAGGGGTTCAGTCACCATCTCTCTCTAAATATGAAGGGGTTCAGTCACCATCTCTCTCTCTCTCTCAATATGAAGGGGTTCAGTCACCATCTCTCTCTAAATATGAAGGGGTTCAGTCACCATCTCTCTCTAAATATGAAGGGGTTCAGTCACCATCTCTCTCTAAATATGAAGGGGTTCAGTCACCATCTCTCTCTAAATATGAAGGGGTTCAGTCACCGTCTCTCTCTAAATATGAAGGGGTTCAGTCACCATCTCTCTCTCTCTAAATATGAAGGGGTTCAGTCACCATCTCTCTCTAAATATGAAGGGGTTCAGTCACCATCTCTCTCTAAATATGAAGGGGTTCAGTCACCATCTCTCTCTAAATATGAAGGGGTTCAGTCACCATCTCTCTCTAAATATGAAGGGGTTCAGTCACCATCTCTCTCTAAATATGAAGGGGTTCAGTCACCATCTCTCTCTCTCTAAATATGAAGGAGTTCAGTCACCATCTCTTTCTCTAAATATGAAGGGGTTCAGTCACCATCTCTCTCTAAATATGAAGGGGTTCAGTCACCATCTCTCTCTCAATATGAAGGGGTTCAGTCACCATCTCTCTCTAAATATGAAGGGGTTCAGTCACCATCTCTCTCTAAATATGAAGGGGTTCAGTCACCATCTCTCTCTAAATATGAAGGGGTTCAGTCACCATCTCTCTCTCAATATGAAGGGGTTCAGTCACCATCTCTCTCTAAATATGAAGGGGTTCAGTTACCATCTCTCTCTAAATATGAAGGGGTTCAGTCACCATCTCTCTCTAAATATGAAGGGGTTCAGTCACCATCTCTCTCTAAATATGAAGGGGTTCAGTCACCATCTCTCTCTCTCTAAATATGAAGGGGTTCAGTCTCCATCTCTCTCTAAATATGAAGGGGTTCAGTCACCGTCTCTCTCTAAATATGAAGGGGTTCAGTCACCATCTCTCTCTAAATATGAAGGGGTTCAGTCACCATCTCTCTCTCTAAATATGAAGGGGTTCAGTCACCATCTCTTTCTCTAAATATGAAGGGGTTCTGTCACCATCTCTCTCTAAATATGAAGGGGTTCAGTCACCATCTCTCTCTCAATATGAAGGGGTTCAGTCACCATCTCTCTCTAAATATGAAGGGGTTCAGTCACCATCTCTCTCTAAATATGAAGGGGTTCAGTTACCATCTCTCTCTAAATATGAAGGGGTTCAGTCACCATCTCTCTCTAAATATGAAGGGGTTCAGTCACCATCTCTCTCTCAATATAAAGGGGTGCAGTCACCATCTCTCTCTAAATATGAAGGGGTTCAGTCACCATCTCTCTCTAAATATGAAGGGGTTCAGTCACCATCTCTCTCTCTAAATATGAAGGGGTTCAGTCACCATCTCTTTCTCTAAATATGAAGGGGTTCAGTCACCATCTCTCTCTCTAAATATGAAGGGGTTCAGTCACTATCTCTCTCTCAATATAAAGGGGTGCAGTCACCATCTCTCTCTCTAAATATGAAGGGGTTCAGTCACCATCTCTCTCTAAATATGAAGGGGTTCAGTCACCATCTCTCTCTCAATATGAAGGGGTTCAGTCACCATCTCTCTCTAAATATGAAGGGGTTCAGTCACCATCTCCCTCTAAATATGAGGGGGTTCAGTTACCATCTCTCTCTAAATATGAAGGGGTTCAGTCACCATCTCTCTCTAAATATGAAGGGGTTCAGTCACCATCTCTCTCTAAATATGAAGGGGTTCAGTCACCATCTCTCTCTCTCTAAATATGAAGGGGTTCAGTCTCCATCTCTCTCTAAATATGAAGGGGTTCAGTCACCGTCTCTCTCTAAATATGAAGGGGTTCAGTCACCATCTCTCTCTAAATATGAAGGGGTTCAGTCACCATCTCTCTCTCTAAATATGAAGGGGTTCAGTCACCATCTCTTTCTCTAAATATGAAGGGGTTCTGTCACCATCTCTCTCTAAATATGAAGGGGTTCAGTCACCATCTCTCTCTCAATATGAAGGGGTTCAGTCACCATCTCTCTCTAAATATGAAGGGGTTCAGTCACCATCTCTCTCTAAATATGAAGGGGTTCAGTTACCATCTCTCTCTAAATATGAAGGGGTTCAGTCACCATCTCTCTCTAAATATGAAGGGGTTCAGTCACCATCTCTCTCTCAATATAAAGGGGTGCAGTCACCATCTCTCTCTAAATATGAAGGGGTTCAGTCACCATCTCTCTCTAAATATGAAGGGGTTCAGTCACCATCTCTCTCTCTAAATATGAAGGGGTTCAGTCACCATCTCTTTCTCTAAATATGAAGGGGTTCAGTCACCATCTCTCTCTCTAAATATGAAGGGGTTCAGTCACTATCTCTCTCTCAATATAAAGGGGTGCAGTCACCATCTCTCTCTCTAAATATGAAGGGGTTCAGTCACCATCTCTCTCTAAATATGAAGGGGTTCAGTCACCATCTCTCTCTCAATATGAAGGGGTTCAGTCACCATCTCTCTCTAAATATGAAGGGGTTCAGTCACCATCTCCCTCTAAATATGAGGGGGTTCAGTTACCATCTCTCTCTAAATATGAAGGGGTTCAGTCACCATCTCTCTCTCTAAATATGAAGGGGTTCAGTCACTATCTCTCTCTCAATATAAAGGGGTGCAGTCACCATCTCTCTCTCTAAATATGAAGGGGTTCAGTCACCATCTCTCTCTAAATATGAAGGGGTTCAGTCACCATCTCTCTCTCAATATGAAGGGGTTCAGTCACCATCTCTCTCTAAATATGAAGGGGTTCAGTCACCATCTCCCTCTAAATATGAGGGGGTTCAGTCACCATCTCTCTCTAAATATGAAGGGGTTCAGTCACCATCTCTCTCTAAATATGAAGGGGTTCAGTCACCATCTCTCTCTAAATATGAAGGGGTTCAGTCACCATCTCTTTCTCTAAATATGAAGGGGTTCAGTCACCATCTCTCTCTCTAAATATGAAGGGGTTCAGTCACTATCTCTCTCTCAATATAAAGGGGTGCAGTCACCATCTCTCTCTCTAAATATGAAGGGGTTCAGTCACCATCTCTCTCTAAATATGAAGGGGTTCAGTCACCATCTCTCTCTCAATATGAAGGGGTTCAGTCACCATCTCTCTCTAAATATGAAGGGGTTCAGTCACCATCTCCCTCTAAATATGAGGGGGTTCAGTTACCATCTCTCTCTAAATATGAAGGGGTTCAGTCACCATCTCTCTCTAAATATGAAGGGGTTCAGTCACCATCTCTCTCTAAATATGAAGGGGTTCAGTCACCATCTCTCTCTCTAAATATGAAGGGGTTCAGTCACCATCTCTTTCTCTAAATATGAAGGGGTTCAGTCACCATCTCTCTCTCTAAATATGAAGGGGTTCAGTCACTATCTCTCTCTCAATATAAAGGGGTGCAGTCACCATCTCTCTCTCTAAATATGAAGGGGTTCAGTCACCATCTCTCTCTAAATATGAAGGGGTTCAGTCACCATCTCTCTCTCAATATGAAGGGGTTCAGTCACCATCTCTCTCTAAATATGAAGGGGTTCAGTCACCATCTCCCTCTAAATATGAGGGGGTTCAGTTACCATCTCTCTCTAAATATGAAGGGGTTCAGTCACCATCTCTCTCTAAATATGAAGGGGTTCAGTCACCATCTCTCTCTAAATATGAAGGGGTTCAGTCACCATCTCTCTCTCTCTAAATATGAAGGGGTTCAGTCTCCATCTCTCTCTAAATATGAAGGGGTTCAGTCACCGTCTCTCTCTAAATATGAAGGGGTTCAGTCACCATCTCTCTCTAAATATGAAGGGGTTCAGTCACCATCTCTCTCTCTAAATATGAAGGGGTTCAGTCACCATCTCTTTCTCTAAATATGAAGGGGTTCTGTCACCATCTCTCTCTAAATATGAAGGGGTTCAGTCACCATCTCTCTCTCAATATGAAGGGGTTCAGTCACCATCTCTCTCTAAATATGAAGGGGTTCAGTCACCATCTCTCTCTAAATATGAAGGGGTTCAGTTACCATCTCTCTCTAAATATGAAGGGGTTCAGTCACCATCTCTCTCTAAATATGAAGGGGTTCAGTCACCATCTCTCTCTCAATATAAAGGGGTGCAGTCACCATCTCTCTCTAAATATGAAGGGGTTCAGTCACCATCTCTCTCTAAATATGAAGGGGTTCAGTCACCATCTCTCTCTCTAAATATGAAGGGGTTCAGTCACCATCTCTTTCTCTAAATATGAAGGGGTTCAGTCACCATCTCTCTCTCTAAATATGAAGGGGTTCAGTCACTATCTCTCTCTCAATATAAAGGGGTGCAGTCACCATCTCTCTCTCTAAATATGAAGGGGTTCAGTCACCATCTCTCTCTAAATATGAAGGGGTTCAGTCACCATCTCTCTCTCAATATGAAGGGGTTCAGTCACCATCTCTCTCTAAATATGAAGGGGTTCAGTCACCATCTCCCTCTAAATATGAGGGGGTTCAGTTACCATCTCTCTCTAAATATGAAGGGGTTCAGTCACCATCTCTCTCTAAATATGAAGGGGTTCAGTCACCATCTCTCTCTAAATATGAAGGGGTTCAGTCACAATCTCTCTCTCTAAATATGAAGGGGTTCAGTCACCATCTCTCTCTCTAAATATGAAGGGGTTCAGTCACCATCTCTCTCTAAATATGAAGGGGTTCAGTCACCATCTCTCTCTAAATATGAAGGGGTTCAGTCACCATCTCTCTCTAAATATGAAGGGGTTCAGTCACCATCTCTCTCTAAATATGAAGGGGTTCAGTCACCATCTATCTCTAAATATGAAGGGGTTCAGTCACCATCTCTCTCTCTAAATATGAAGGGGTTCAGTCACCATCTCTCTCTAAATATGAAGGGGTTCAGTCACCATCTCTCTCTAAATATGAAGGGGTTCAGTCACCATCTCTCTCTAAATATGAAGGGGTTCAGTCACCATCTCTCTCTAAATATGAAGGGGTTCAGTCACCATCTCTCTCTAAATATGAAGGGGTTCAGTCACCATTCTCTCTCTCTCTCTCTCAATATGAAGGGGTTCAGTCACCATCTCTCTCTAAATATGAAGGGGTTCAGTCACCATCTCTCTCTAAATATGAAGGGGTTCAGTCACCATCTCTCTCTAAATATGAAGGGGTTCAGTCACCATCTCTCTCTCTAAATATGAAGGGGTTCAGTCACCATCTCTCTCTAAATATGAAGGGGTTCAGTCACCATCTCTCTCTAAATATGAAGGGGTTCAGTCACCATCTCTCTCTAAATATGAAGGGGTTCAGTCACCATCTCTCTCTAAATATGAAGGGGTTCAGTCACCATCTCTCTCTAAATATGAAGGGGTTCCGTCACCATCTCTCTCTCTCTCTCAATATGAAGGGGTTCAGTCACCATCTCTCTCTAAATATGAAGGGGTTCAGTCACCATCTCTCTCTAAATATGAAGGGGTTCAGTCACCATCTCTCTCTAAATATGAAGGGGTTCAGTCACCATCTCTCTCTAAATATGAAGGGGTTCAGTCACCGTCTCTCTCTAAATATGAAGGGGTTCAGTCACCATCTCTCTCTCTCTAAATATGAAGGGGTTCAGTCACCATCTCTCTCTAAATATGAAGGGGTTCAGTCACCATCTCTCTCTAAATATGAAGGGGTTCAGTCACCATCTCTCTCTAAATATGAAGGGGTTCAGTCACCATCTCTCTCTAAATATGAAGAGGTTCAGTCACCATCTCTCTCTAAATATGAAGGGGTTCAGTTACCATCTCTCTCTAAATATGAAGGGGTTCAGTCACCATCTCTCTCTCTCTAAATATGAAGGGGTTCAGTCTCCATCTCTCTCTAAATATGAAGGGGTTCAGTCACCGTCTCTCTCTAAATATGAAGGGGTTCAGTCACCATCTCTCTCTAAATATGAAGGGGTTCAGTCACCATCTCTTTCTCTAAATATGAAGGGGTTCAGTCACCATCTCTCTCTAAATATGAAGGGGTTCAGTCACCATCTCTCTCTCTAAATATGAAGGGGTTCAGTCACCATCTCTCTCTAAATATGAAGGGGTTCAGTCACCATCTCTTTCTCTAAATATGAAGGGGTTCAGTCACCATCTCTCTCTAAATATGAAGGGGTTCAGTCACCATCTCTCTCTCAATATGAAGGGGTTCAGTCACCATCTCTCTCTAAATATGAAGGGGTTCAGTCACCATCTCTCTCTAAATATGAAGGGGTTCAGTCACCATCTCTCTCTAAATATGAAGGGGTTCAGTCACCATCTCTCTCTCAATATGAAGGGGTTCAGTCACCATCTCTCTCTAAATATGAAGGGGTTCAGTTACCATCTCTCTCTAAATATGAAGGGGTTCAGTCACCATCTCTCTCTAAATATGAAGGGGTTCAGTCACCATCTCTCTCTAAATATGAAGGGGTTCAGTCCCCATCTCTCTCTCTAAATATGAAGGGGTTCAGTCTCCATCTCTCTCTAAATATGAAGGGGTTCAGTCACCGTCTCTCTCTAAATATGAAGGGGTTCAGTCACCATCTCTCTCTAAATATGAAGGGGTTCAGTCACCATCTCTCTCTCTAAATATGAAGGGGTTCAGTCACCATCTCTTTCTCTAAATATGAAGGGGTTCTGTCACCATCTCTCTCTAAATATGAAGGGGTTCAGTCACCATCTCTCTCTCAATATGAAGGGGTTCAGTCACCATCTCTCTCTAAATATGAAGGGGTTCAGTCACCATCTCTCTCTAAATATGAAGGGGTTCAGTTACCATCTCTCTCTAAATATGAAGGGGTTCAGTCACCATCTCTCTCTAAATATGAAGGGGTTCAGTCACCATCTCTCTCTCAATATAAAGGGGTGCAGTCACCATCTCTCTCTAAATATGAAGGGGTTCAGTCACCATCTCTCTCTCAATATGAAGGGGTTCAGTCACCATCTCTCTCTAAATATGAAGGGGTTCAGTCACCATCTCTCTCTAAATATGAAGGGGTTCAGTTACCATCTCTCTCTAAATATGAAGGGGTTCAGTCACCATCTCTCTCTAAATATGAAGGGGTTCAGTCACCATCTCTCTCTCAATATAAAGGGGTGCAGTCACCATCTCTCTCTAAATATGAAGGGGTTCAGTCACCATCTCTCTCTAAATATGAAGGGGTTCAGTCACCATCTCTCTCTCTAAATATGAAGGGGTTCAGTCACCATCTCTTTCTCTAAATATGAAGGGGTTCAGTCACCATCTCTCTCTCTAAATATGAAGGGGTTCAGTCACCATCTCTCTCTAAATATGAAGGGGTTCAGTCCCCATCTCTCTCTCTCTAAATATGAAGGGGTTCAGTCTCCATCTCTCTCTAAATATGAAGGGGTTCAGTCACCGTCTCTCTCTAAATATGAAGGGGTTCAGTCACCATCTCTCTCTAAATATGAAGGGGTTCAGTCACCATCTCTCTCTCTAAATATGAAGGGGTTCAGTCACCATCTCTTTCTCTAAATATGAAGGGGTTCTGTCACCATCTCTCTCTAAATATGAAGGGGTTCAGTCACCATCTCTCTCTCAATATGAAGGGGTTCAGTCACCATCTCTCTCTAAATATGAAGGGGTTCAGTCACCATCTCTCTCTAAATATGAAGGGGTTCAGTTACCATCTCTCTCTAAATATGAAGGGGTTCAGTCACCATCTCTCTCTAAATATGAAGGGGTTCAGTCACCATCTCTCTCTCAATATAAAGGGGTGCAGTCACCATCTCTCTCTAAATATGAAGGGGTTCAGTCACCATCTCTCTCTCAATATGAAGGGGTTCAGTCACCATCTCTCTCTAAATATGAAGGGGTTCAGTCACCATCTCTCTCTAAATATGAAGGGGTTCAGTTACCATCTCTCTCTAAATATGAAGGGGTTCAGTCACCATCTCTCTCTAAATATGAAGGGGTTCAGTCACCATCTCTCTCTCAATATAAAGGGGTGCAGTCACCATCTCTCTCTAAATATGAAGGGGTTCAGTCACCATCTCTCTCTAAATATGAAGGGGTTCAGTCACCATCTCTCTCTCTAAATATGAAGGGGTTCAGTCACCATCTCTTTCTCTAAATATGAAGGGGTTCAGTCACCATCTCTCTCTCTACATATGAAGGGGTTCAGTCACTATCTCTCTCTCAATATAAAGGGGTGCAGTCACCATCTCTCTCTCTAAATATGAAGGGGTTCAGTCACCATCTCTCTCTAAATATGAAGGGGTTCAGTCACCATCTCTCTCTCTAAATATGAAGGGGTTCAGTCACCATCTCTCTCTCAATATGAAGGGGTTCAGTCACCATCTCTCTCTAAATATGAAGGGGTGCAGTCACCATCTCTCTCTAAATATGAAGGGGTTCAGTCACCATCTCTCTCTAAATATGAAGGGGTTCAGTCACCATCTCTCTCTAAATATGAAGGGGTTCAGTCACCATCTCTCTCTCAATATGAAGGGGTTCAGTCACCATCTCTCTCTCAATATAAAGGGGTGCAGTCACCATTTCTCTCTCAATATGAAGGGGTTCAGTCACCATCTCTCTCTAAATATGAAGGGGTTCAGTCACCATCTCTCTCTAAATATGAAGGGGTTCAGTCACCATCTCTCTCTAAATATGAAAGGGTTCAGTCACCATCTCTTTCTCTAAATATGAAGGGGTTCAGTCACCATCTCTCTCTCTAAATATGAAGGGGTTCAGTCACCATCTCTCTCTAAATATGAAGGGGTTCAGTCACCATCTCTCTCTAAATATGAAGGGGTTCAGTCACCATCTCTCTCTAAATATGAAGAGGTTCAGTTACCATCTCTCTCTAAATATGAAGGGGTTCAGTCACCATCTCTCTCTAAATATGAAGGGGTTCAGTCACCATCTCTCTCTCAATATGAAGGGGTTCAGTCACCATCTCTCTCTAAATATGAAGGGGTTCAGTCACTATCTCTCTCTCAATATAAAGGGGTGCAGTCACCATCTCTCTCTCTAAATATGAAGGGGTTCAGTCACCATCTCTCTCTCAATATGAAGGGGTTCAGTCACCATCTCTCTCTAAATATGAAGGGGTTCAGTCACTATCTCTCTCTCAATATAAAGGGGTGCAGTCACCATCTCTCTCTAAATATGAAGGGGTTCAGTCACCATCTCTCTCTAAATATGAAGGGGTTCAGTCACCATCTCTCTCTAAATATGAAGGGGTTCAGTCACCATCTCTCTCTCAATATGAAGGGGTTCAGTCACCATCTCTCTCTCAATATAAAGGGGTGCAGTCACCATTTCTCTCTCAATATGAAGGGGTTCAGTCACCATCTCTCTCTAAATATGAAGGGGTTCAGTCACCATCTCTCTCTAAATATGAAGGGGTTCAGTCACCATCTCTCTCTAAATATGAAAGGGTTCAGTCACCATCTCTTTCTCTAAATATGAAGGGGTTCAGTCACCATCTCTCTCTCTAAATATGAAGGGGTTCAGTCACCATCTCTCTCTAAATATGAAGGGGTTCAGTCACCATCTCTCTCTAAATATGAAGGGGTTCAGTCACCATCTCTCTCTAAATATGAAGAGGTTCAGTTACCATCTCTCTCTAAATATGAAGGGGTTCAGTCACCATCTCTCTCTAAATATGAAGGGGTTCAGTCACCATCTCTCTCTCAATATGAAGGGGTTCAGTCACCATCTCTCTCTCTCTAAATATGAAGGGGTTCAGTCACCATCTCTCTCTCTAAATATGAAGGGGTTCAGTCACCATCTCTCTCTAAATATGAAGGGGTTCAGTCACCATCTCTCTCTAAATATGAAGAGGTTCAGTCTCCATCTCTCTCTAAATATGAAGGGGTTCAGTCACCGTCTCTCTCTAAATATGAAGGGGTTCAGTCACCATCTCTCTCTAAATATGAAGGGGTTCAGTCACCATCTCTCTCTCTAAATATGAAGGGGTTCAGTCACCATCTCTTTCTCTAAATATGAAGGGGTTCTGTCACCATCTCTCTCTAAATATGAAGGGGTTCAGTCACCATCTCTCTCTCAATATGAAGGGGTTCAGTCACCATCTCTCTCTAAATATGAAGGGGTTCAGTCACCATCTCTCTCTAAATATGAAGGGGTTCAGTCACCATCTCTCTCTAAATATGAAGGGGTTCAGTCACCATCTCTCTCTAAATATGAAGGGGTTCAGTCACCATCTCTCTCTCAATATAAAGGGGTGCAGTCACCATCTCTCTCTAAATATGAAGGGGTTCAGTCACCATCTCTCTATAAATATGAAGGGGTTCAGTCACCATCTCTCTCTCTAAATATGAAGGGGTTCAGTCACCATCTCTTTCTCTAAATATGAAGGGGTTCAGTCACCATCTCTCTCTCTAAATATGAAGGGGTTCAGTCACTATCTCTCTCTCAATATAAAGGGGTGCAGTCACCATCTCTTTCTCTAAATATGAAGGGGTTCAGTCACCATCTCTCTCTAAATATGAAGGGGTTCAGTCACCATCTCTCTCTCTAAATATGAAGGGGTTCAGTCACCATCTCTCTCTCAATATGAAGGGGTTCAGTCACCATCTCTCTCTAAATATGAAGGGGTTCAGTCACTATCTCTCTCTCAATATAAAGGGGTGCAGTCACCATCTCTCTCTCTAAATATGAAGGGGTTCAGTCACCATCTCTCTCTCAATATGAAGGGGTTCAGCCACCATCTCTCTCTAAATATGAAGGGGTTCAGTCACTATCTCTCTCTCAATATAAAGGGGTGCAGTCACCATCTCTCTCTAAATATGAAGGGGTTCAGTCACCATCTCTCTCTAAATATGAAGGGGTTCAGTCACCATCTCTCTCTAAATATGAAGGGGTTCAGTCACCATCTCTCTCTCAATATGAAGGGGTTCAGTCACCATCTCTCTCTCAATATAAAGGGGTGCAGTCACCATTTCTCTCTCAATATGAAGGGGTTCAGTCACCATCTCTCTCTAAATATGAAGGGGTTCAGTCACCATCTCTCTCTAAATATGAAGGGGTTCAGTCACCATCTCTCTCTAAATATGAAAGGGTTCAGTCACCATCTCTTTCTCTAAATATGAAGGGGTTCAGTCACCATCTCTCTCTCTAAATATGAAGGGGTTCAGTCACCATCTCTCTCTAAATATGAAGGGGTTCAGTCACCATCTCTCTCTAAATATGAAGGGGTTCAGTCACCATCTCTCTCTAAATATGAAGAGGTTCAGTTACCATCTCTCTCTAAATATGAAGGGGTTCAGTCACCATCTCTCTCTAAATATGAAGGGGTTCAGTCACCATCTCTCTCTCAATATGAAGGGGTTCAGTCACCATCTCTCTCTCTCTAAATATGAAGGGGTTCAGTCACCATTTCTCTCTCTAAATATGAAGGGGTTCAGTCACCATCTCTCTCTAAATATGAAGGGGTTCAGTCACCATCTCTCTCTAAATATGAAGGGGTTCAGTCACCATCTCTCTCTAAATATGAAGGGGTTCAGTCACCATCTCTCTCTCTAAATATGAAGGGGTTCAGTCACCATCTCTCTATAAATATGAAGGGGTTCAGTCACCATCTATCTCTAAATATGAAGGGGTTCAGTCACCATCTATCTCTAAATATGAAGGGGTTCAGTCACCATCTCTCTCTAAATATGAAGGGGTTCAGTCACCATCTCTCTCTAAATATGAAGGGGTTCAGTCACAATCTCTCTCTCTAAATATGAAGGGGTTCAGTCACCATCTCTCTCTAAATATGAAGGGGTTCAGTCACCATCTCTCTCTCAATATGAAGGGGTTCAGTCACCATCTCTCTCTCTAAATATGAAGGGGTTCAGTCACCATCTCTCTCTAAATATGAAGGGGTTCAGTCACCATCTCTCTCTAAATATGAAGGGGTTCAGTCACCATCTCTCTCTAAATATGAAGGGGTTCAGTCACCATCTCTCTCTAAATATGAAGGGGTTCAGTCACCATCTCTCTCTAAATATGAAGGGGTTCAGTCACCATCTCTCTCTAAATATGAAGGGGTTCAGTCACCATCTCTCTCTCAATATGAAGGGGTTCAGTCACCAACTCTCTCTAAATATGAAGGTGTTCAGTCACCATCTCTCTCTAAATATGAAGGGGTTAGGTCACCATCTCTCTATAAATATGAAGGCGTTCAGTCACCATCTATCTCTAAATATGAAGGGGTTCAGTCACCATCTCTCTCTCTCTAAATATGAAGGGGTTCAGTCACCATCTCTTTCTCTAAATATGAAGGGGTTCAGTCACCATCTCTCAATAAATATGAAGGGGTTCAGTCACCATCTCTCTCTAAATATGAAGGGGTTCAGTCACCATCTCTCTCTCAATATGAAGGGGTTCAGTCACTATCTCTCTCTCAATATAAAGGGGTGCAGTCACCATCTCTCTCTAAATATGAAGGGGTTCAGTCACCATCTCTCTCTCAATATGAAGGGGTTCAGTCACCATCTCTCTCTAAATATGAAGAGGTTCAGTTACCATCTCTCTCTAAATATGAAGGGGTTCAGTCACCATCTCTCTCTAAATATGAAGGGGTTCAGTCACCATCTCTCTCTAAATATGAAGGGGTTCAGTCACCATCTCTCTCTAAATATGAAGGGGTTCAGTCACCATCTCTCTCTAAATATGAAGGGGTTCA
Source organism: Salvelinus alpinus (assembly GCF_045679555.1). NCBI lineage: Eukaryota > Metazoa > Chordata > Actinopteri > Salmoniformes > Salmonidae > Salvelinus > Salvelinus alpinus. The sequence goes on along the minus strand of NC_092112.1, from coordinate 5,919,595 downwards.
GTCACCATCTCTCTCTAAATATGAAGGGGTTCAGTCACCATCTCTCTCTCAATATGAAGGGGTTCAGTCACCAACTCTCTCTAAATATGAAGGGGTTCAGTCACCATCTCTCTCTAAATATGAAGGGGTTCAGTCACCATCTCTCTCTAAATATGAAGGGGTTCAGTCACCGTCTCTCTCTAAATATGAAGGGGTTCAGTCACCATCTCTCTCTAAATATGAAGGGGTTCAGTCACCATCTCTCTCTAAATATGAAGGGGTTCAGTCACCATCTCTCTCTAAATATGAAGGGGTTCAGTCACCATCTCTCTCTAAATATGAAGGGGTTCAGTCACCATCTCTCTCTAAATATGAAGGGGTTCAGTCACCATCTCTCTCTCAATATGAAGGGGTTCAGTCACCATCTCTCTCTAAATATGAAGGGGTTCAGTCACCGTCTCTCTCTAAATATGAAGGGGTTCAGTCACCATCTCTCTCTAAATATGAAGGGGTTCAGTCACCATCTCTCTCTAAATATGAAGGTGTTCAGTCACCATCTCTCTCTAAATATGAAGGGGTTAGGTCATCATCTCTCTATAAATATGAAGGCGTTCAGTCACCATCTATCTCTAAATATGAAGGGGTTCAGTCACCATCTCTCTCTCTCTAAATATGAAGGGGTTCAGTCACCATCTCTTTCTCTAAATATGAAGGGGTTCAGTCACCATCTCTCAATAAATATGAAGGGGTTCAGTCACCATCTCTCTCTAAATATGAAGGGGTTCAGTCACCATCTCTCTCTCAATATGAAGGGGTTCAGTCACTATCTCTCTCTCAATATAAAGGGGTGCAGTCACCATCTCTCTCTAAATATGAAGGGGTTCAGTCACCATCTCTCTCTCAATATGAAGGGGTTCAGTCACCATCTCTCTCTCAATATAAAGGGGTGCAGTCACCATATCTCTCTCAATATGAAGGGGTTCAGTCACCATCTTTCTCTAAATATGAAGGGGTTCAGTCACCATCTCTCTCTAAATATGAAGGGGTTCAGTCACCATCTCTCTCTAAATATGAAAGGGTTCAGTCACCATCTCTTTCTCTAAATATGAAGGGGTTCAGTCACCATCTCTCTCTCTAAATATGAAGGGGTTCAGTCACCATCTCTCTATAAATATGAAGGGGTTCAGTCACCATATCTCTCTCTAAATATGAAGGGGTTCAGTCACCATCTCTCTCTAAATATGAAGGGGTTCAGTCACCATCTCTCTCTAAATATGAAGAGGTTCAGTTACCATCTCTCTCTAAATATGAAGGGGTTCAGTCACCATCTCTCTCTCAATATGAAGGGGTTCAGTCACCATCTCTCTCTCTCTAAATATGAAGGGGTTCAGTCACCATCTCTCTCTCTCTAAATATGAAGGGGTTCAGTCACCATCTCTCTCTAAATATGAAGGGGTTCAGTCACCATCTCTCTCTAAATATGAAGAGGTTCAGTCACCATCTCTCTCTAAATATGAAGGGGTTCAGTCACCATCTCTCTCTAAATATGAAGAGGTTCAGTCACCATCTCTCTCTCTCTAAATATGAAGGGGTTCAGTCACCATCTCTCTCTCTAAATATGAAGGGGTTCAGTCACCATCTCTCTCTCTCTAAATATGAAGGGGTTCAGTCACCATCTCTCTCTAAATATGAAGGGGTTCAGTCACCATCTCTCTCTAAATATGAAGGGGTTCAGTCACCATCTCTCTCTAAATATGAAGGGGTTCAGTCACCATCTATCTCTAAATATGAAGGGGTTCAGTCACCATCTCTCTCTAAATATGAAGGGGTTCAGTCACCATCTCTCTCTCTCTAAATATGAAGGGGTTCAGTCACCATCTCTCTCTAAATATGAAGGGGTTCAGTCACCATCTCTCTCTAAATATGAAGAGGTTCAGTCACCATCTCTCTCTAAATATGAAGGGGTTCAGTCACCATCTCTCTCTAAATATGAAGAGGTTCAGTCACCATCTCTCTCTCTCTAAATATGAAGGGGTTCAGTCACCATCTCTCTCTCTAAATATGAAGGGGTTCAGTCACCATCTCTCTCTAAATATGAAGGGGTTCAGTCACCATCTCTCTCTAAATATGAAGGGGTTCAGTCACCATCTCTCTCTCAATATGAAGGGGTTCAGTCACCAACTCTCTCTAAATATGAAGGGGTTCAGTCACCATCTCTCTCTAAATATGAAGGGGTTCAGTCACCATCTCTCTCTAAATATGAAGGGGTTCAGTCACCGTCTCTCTCTAAATATGAAGGGGTTCAGTCACCATCTCTCTCTAAATATGAAGGGGTTCAGTCACCATCTCTCTCTAAATATGAAGGTGTTCAGTCACCATCTCTCTCTAAATATGAAGGGGTTAGGTCACCATCTCTCTATAAATATGAAGGCGTTCAGTCACCATCTATCTCTAAATATGAAGGGGTTCAGTCACCATCTCTCTCTCTCTAAATATGAAGGGGTTCAGTCACCATCTCTTTCTCTAAATATGAAGGGGTTCAGTCACCATCTCTCAATAAATATGAAGGGGTTCAGTCACCATCTCTCTCTAAATATGAAGGGGTTCAGTCACCATCTCTCTCTCAATATGAAGGGGTTCAGTCACTATCTCTCTCTCAATATAAAGGGGTGCAGTCACCATCTCTCTCTAAATATGAAGGGGTTCAGTCACCATCTCTCTCTCAATATGAAGGGGTTCAGTCACCATCTCTCTCTCAATATAAAGGGGTGCAGTCACCATCTCTCTCTCAATATGAAGGGGTTCAGTCACCATCTTTCTCTAAATATGAAGGGGTTCAGTCACCATCTCTCTCTAAATATGAAGGGGTTCAGTCACCATCTCTCTCTAAATATGAAAGGGTTCAGTCACCATCTCTTTCTCTAAATATGAAGGGGTTCAGTCACCATCTCTCTCTCTAAATATGAAGGGGTTCAGTCACCATCTCTCTATAAATATGAAGGGGTTCAGTCACCATATCTCTCTCTAAATATGAAGGGGTTCAGTCACCATCTCTCTCTAAATATGAAGGGGTTCAGTCACCATCTCTCTCTAAATATGAAGAGGTTCAGTTACCATCTCTCTCTAAATATGAAGGGGTTCAGTCACCATCTCTCTCTCAATATGAAGGGGTTCAGTCACCATCTCTCTCTCTCTAAATATGAAGGGGTTCAGTCACCATCTCTCTTTCTAAATATGAAGGGGTTCAGTCACCATCTCTCTCTAAATATGAAGGGGTTCAGTGACCATCTCTCTCTAAATATGAAGAGGTTCAGTCACCATCTCTCTCTCTCTAAATATGAAGGGGTTCAGTCACCATCTCTCTCTCTAAATATGAAGGGGTTCAGTCACCATCTCTCTCTAAATATGAAGGGGTTCAGTCACCATCTCTCTCTAAATATGAAGGGGTTCAGTCACCATCTCTCTCTAAATATGAAGGGGTTCAGTCACCATCTCTCTCTAAATATGAAGGGGTTCAGTCACCATCTATCTCTAAATATGAAGGGGTTCAGTCACCATCTCTCTCTAAATATGAAGGGGTTCAGTCACCATCTCTCTCTCTCTAAATATGAAGGGGTTCAGTCACCATCTCTCTCTAAATATGAAGGGGTTCAGTCACCATCTCTCTCTAAATATGAAGAGGTTCAGTCACCATCTCTCTCTAAATATGAAGGGGTTCAGTCACCATCTCTCTCTAAATATGAAGAGGTTCAGTCACCATCTCTCTCTCTCTAAATATGAAGGGGTTCAGTCACCATCTCTCTCTCTAAATATGAAGGGGTTCAGTCACCATCTCTCTCTAAATATGAAGGGGTTCAGTCACCATCTCTCTCTAAATATGAAGGGGTTCAGTCACCATCTCTCTCTAAATATGAAGGGGTTCAGTCACCATCTCTTTCTCTAAATATGAAGGGGTTCAGTCACCATCTATCTCTAAATATGAAGGGGTTCAGTCACCATCTCTCTCTAAATATGAAGGGGTTCAGTCACCATCTCTCTCTAAATATGATGGGGTTCAGTCACCATCTCTCTCTAAATATGAAGGGGTTCAGTCACAATCTCTCTCTCTAAATATGAAGGGGTTCAGTCACCATCTCTCTCTAAATATGAAAGGGTTCAGTCACCATCTATCTCTAAATATGAAGGGGTTCAGTCACCATCTCTCTCTAAATATGAAGGGGTTCAGTCACCATCTCTCTCTAAATATGAAGGGGTTCAGTCACCATCTCTCTCTAAATATGAAGGGGTTCAGTCACAATCTCTCTCTCTAAATATGAAGGGGTTCAGTCACCATCTCTCTCTAAATATGAAGGGGTTCAGTCACCATCTCTCTCTCAATATGAAGGGGTTCAGTCACCATCTCTCTCTCTAAATATGAAGGGGTTCAGTCACCATCTCTCTCTAAATATGAAGGGGTTCAGTCACCATCTCTCTCTAAATATGAAGGGGTTCAGTCACCATCTCTCTCTAAATATGAAGGGGTTCAGTCACCATCTCTCTCTAAATATGAAGGGGTTCAGTCACCATCTCTCTCTAAATATGAAGGGGTTGAGTCACCATCTCTCTCTCAATATGAAGTGGTTCAGTCACCAACTCTCTCTAAATATGAAGGGGTTCAGTCACCATCTCTCTCTAAATATGAAGGGGTTCAGTCACCATCTCTCTCTAAATATGAAGGGGTTCAGTCACCATTTCTCTCTAAATATGAAGGGGTTCAGTCACCATCTCTCTCTCAATATGAAGGGGTTCAGTCACCATCTCTCTCTAAATATGAAGGGGTTCAGTCACCATCTCTCTCTAAATATGAAGGGGTTCAGTCACCATCTCTCTCTAAATATGAAGGGGTTCAGTCACCATCTCTTTCTCTAAATATGAAGGGGTTCAGTCACCATCTCTCTCTCAATATGAAGGGGTTCAGTCACCATCTCTCTCTAAATATGAAGGGGTTCAGTCACCATCTCTCTCTAAATATGAAGGGGTTCAGTCACCATCTCTCTCTAAATATGAAGGGGTTCAGTCACCATCTCTCTCTAAATATGAAGGGGTTCAGTCACCATCTCTCTCTAAATATGAAGGGGTTCAGTCACCATCTCTCTCTAAATATGAAGGGGTTCAGTCACCATCTCTCTATAAATATGAAGGGGTTCAGTCACCATCTCTCTCTAAATATGAAGGGGTTCAGTTACCATCTCTCTCTCAATATAAGAGGGTTCAGTCACCATCTCTCTCTAAATATGAAGGGGTTCAGTTACCATCTCTCTCTAAATATGAAGGGGTTCAGTCACCATCTCTCTCTAAATATGAAGGGGTTCAGTCACCATCTCTCTCTCTCTAAATATGAAGGGGTTCAGTCACCATCTCTCTCTAAATATGAAGGGGTTCAGTCACCATCTCTCTCTAAATATGAAGGGGTTCAGTCACCATCTCTCTCTAAATATGAAGGGGTTCAGTCACCATCTCTCTCTAAATATGAAGGGGTTCAGTCACCATCTCTTTGTCTAAATATGAAGGGGTTCAGTCACCATCTCTCTCTCAATATGAAGGGGTTCAGTCACCATCTCTCTCTAAATATGAAGGGGTTCAGTCACCATCTCTCTATAAATATGAAGGGGTTCAGTCACCATCTCTCTCTAAATATGAAGGGGTTCAGTCACCATCTCTCTCTAAATATGAAGGGGTTCAGTCACCATCTCTCTCTAAATATGAAGGGGTTCAGTCACCATCTCTCTCTAAATATGAAGTGGTTCAGTCACCATCTCTCTCTAAATATGAAGGGGTTCAGTCACCATCTCTCTATCAATATGAAGTTGTTCAGTCACCATCTCTTTCTCTAAATATGAAGGGGTTCAGTCACCATCTCTCTCTAAATATGAAAGGGTTCAGTCACCATCTCTTTCTCTAAATATGAAGAGGTTCAGTCACCATCTCTCTCTGGCAGAACAGGCAGAGGCAGAACAGTTGAAACTGGAGCAGCAGCACGGCCAGGTGGACTGGGGACAGAAATGAGTCATCATGCCAGGTAGTCCTGAGGCATGGTCCTAGGGCTCAGGTCCTCCGAGAGAGAGAAAGAAAAAAGAGAAAGAGAAAATTAGAGAGAGCATACTTAAATTCACACAGGACACCGGATAAGACAGGAGAAGTACTCCAGATATAACAAACTGACCCTAGCCCCCCGACACATTTTTATTTTATTATTATTTTTTATTTAACCTTTATTTAACCAGGTAGGCAATTTGAGAACACGTTCTCATTTACAATTGCGACCTGGCCAAGATAAAGCAAAGCAGTTCGACACATACAACAACACATAGTTACACATGGAGTAAAACAAACATACAGTCAATAATACAGTGAAAAATAAGTCTATATACAATGTGAGCAAGTGAGGTGAGATAAGGGAGGTGAAGGCAAACAAAATATATATATAAATAAATAAAAATATAAAAAGGCCATGGTGGCGAAGTAAATACAATATAGCAAGTAAAAAACAAAAAACAAATAAAAAAATAAAAAAATAAAAACACTGGAATGGTTGGTTTGCAGTGGGAGAAAGTGTAAAGTAGAGATAGAAATAATGGGGTGCAAAGGAGCAAAATAAATAAATACAGTAGGTAAAGAGGTAGTTGTTTGGGCTAAATTATAGATGGGCTATGTACAGGTGCAGTAATCTATGAGCTGCTCTGACAGCTGGTGCTTAAAGCTAGTGAGGGAGATAAGTGTTTCCAGTTTCAGAGATTTTTGTAGTTTGTTCCAGTCATTGGCAGCAGAGAACTGGAAGGAGAGGCGGCCAAAGGAAGAATTGGTTTTGGGGGTGACCAGAGAGATATACCTGCTGGAGCGCGTGCTACAGGTAGGTGCTGCTATGGTGACCAGCGAGCTGAGATAAGGGGGGACTTTACCTAGCAGGGTCTTGTAGATGACCTGGAGCCAGTGGGTTTGGCGACGAGTATGAAGCGAGGGCCAGCCAACGAGAGTGTACAGGTCGCAGTGGTGGGTAGTATATGGGGCTTTGGTGACAAAACGGATGGCACTGTGATAGACTGCATCCAATTTATTGAGTAGGGTTTTGGAGGCTATTTTGTAAATGACATCACCGAAGTCGAGGATTGGTAGGATGTTCAGTTTTACAAGGGTATGTTTGGCAGCATGAGTGAAGGATGCTTTGTTGCGGAATAGGAAGCCAATTCTAGATTTAACTTTGGATTGGAGATGTTTGATGTGAGTCTGGAAGGAGAGTTTACAGTCTAACCAGACACCTAGGTATTTGTAGTTGTCCACATATTCTAAGTCAGAGCCGTCCAGAGTAGTGATGTTGTACAGGCGGGCAGGTGCAGGCAGCGATCAGTTGATGAGCATGCATTTCGTTTTACTTGTATTTAAGAGCAATTGGAGGCCACGGAAGGAGAGTTGTATGGCATTGAAGCTCGCCTGGAGGGTTGTTAACACAGTGTCAAAAGAAGGGCCAGAAGTATACAGAATAGTGTCGTCTGCGTAGAGGTGGATCAGAGAATCACCAGCAGCAAGAGCGACATCATTGATGTATACAGAGAAGAGAGTCGGTCCAAGAATTGAACCCTGTGGCACCCCCATAGAGACTGCCAGAGGCCCGGACAACAGACCCTCCGATTTGACGCACTGAACTCGATCAGAGAAGTAGTTGGTGAACCAGGCGAGGCAATCATTAGAGAAACCAAGGCTGTCGAGTCTGCCGATGAGGATGTGGTGATTGACAGAGTCAAAAGCCTTGGCCAGGTCAATGAATACGGCTGCACAGTATTGTTTCCTATCGATGGCGGTTAAGATATCGTTTATGACCTTGAGCGTGGCTGAGGTGCACCCATGACCAGCTCTGAAACCAGATTGCATAGCGGAGAAGGTATGGTGGGATTCGAAATGGTCGGTAATCTGTTTGTTGACTTGGCTTTCGAAGACCTTAGAAAGGCAGGGTAGGATAGATATAGGTCTGTAGCTGTTAGGGTCAAGAGTGTCCCCCCCTTTGAAGAGGGGGATAACCGCAGCTGCTTTCCAATCTTTGGGAATCTCAGACGACACGAAAGAGAGGTTGAAAAGGCTAGTAATAGGGGTGGCAACAATTTCAGCAGATAGTTTTAGAAAGAAAGGGTCCAGATTATCTAACCCGGCTGATTTGTAAGGGTCCAGATTTTGCAGCTCTTTCAGAACATCAGCTGACTGTATTTGGGAGAAAGAGAAATGGGGAAGGCTTGGGCGAGTAGCAGAGGGGAGGGCAGTGCTGTTGACCGGGGTAGGGGTAGCCAGGTGGAAAGCATGGCCAGCCGTAGAAAAATGCTTATTGAAATTCTCAATTATAGTGGATTTGTCGGTGGTGACAGTGTTTCCTATCTTCAGTGCAGTTGGAAGCTGGGAGGAGGTGTTCTTATTCTCCATGGACTTTACATTGTCCCAGAACTTTTTTGAATTTGTGTTGCAGGAAGCAAATTTCTGCTTGAAAAAGCTAGCCTTGGCTTTTCTAACTGCCTGTGTATATTGGTTTCTAGCTTCCCTGAAAAGTTGCATATCACGGGGGCTGTTCGATGCTAATGCAGAACGCCATAGGATGTTTTTCTGTTGGTTAAGGGCAGTCAGGTCAGGAGAGAACCAAGGGCTATATCTGTTCCTGGTTCTAAATTTCTTGAATGGGGCATGCTTATTCAAGATGGTGAGGAAGGCATTTAAAAAAAATATCCAGGCATCCTCTACTGACGGGATGAGATCAATATCCTCCCAGGATACCTCGGCCAGGTCGATTAGAAAGGCCTGCTCGCTGAAGTGTTTCAGGGAGCGTTTGACAGTGATGAGTGGAGGTCGTTTGACCGCTGACCCATTACGGATGCAGGCAATGAGGCAGTGATCGCTGAGATCTTGGTTGAAAACAGCAGAGGTGTATTTGGAGGGCAAGTTGGTTAGGATGATATTTATGAGGGTACCCGTGTTTACGGAATTGGGGTGGTACCTGGTAGGTTCATTGATAATTTGTGTGAGATTGAGGGCATCAAGCTTAGATTGTAGGGTGGCTGGGGTGTTGAGCATGTTCAAATTTAGGTCGCCTAGCAGCACGAGCTCTGAAGATAGATGGGGGGCAATCAGTTCACATATGGTGTCCAGAGCACAGCTGGGGGCAGAGGGTGGTCTATAGCAGGCGGCAACGGTGAGAGACTTGTTTTTAGAGAGGTGGATTTTTAAAAGTAGAAGTTCAAATTGTTTGGGAACAGACCTGGATAGTAAAACAGAACTCTGCAGGCAATCTTTGCAGTAGATTGCAACACCGCCCCCTTTGGCCGTTCTATCTTGTCTGAAAATCTTGTAGTTGGGGATGAAAATGTCAGAATTTTTGGTGGTCTTTCTAAGCCAGGATTCAGACACGGCTAAAACATCCGGGTTGGCAGAGTGTGCTAAAGCAGTGAACAAAACAAACTTAGGGAGGAGGCTTCTAATGTTAACATGCATGAAACCAAGGCTATTACGGTTACAGAAGTCATCAAAAGAGAGCGCCTGGGGAATAGGAGTGGAGCTAGGTACTGCAGGGCCTGGATTCACCTCTACATCACCAGAGGAACAGAGGAGGAGTAGGATAAGGGTACGGCTAAAAGCTATGAGAATTGGTCGTCTAGAACGTCTAGAACAGAGAGTAAAAGTACGTTTCTGGGGGCGATAAAATAGCTTCAAGGAATAATGTACAGACAAAGGTATGGTAGGATGTGAATACAGTGGAGGTAAACCTAGGTATTGAGTGATGATGAGAGAGATATTGTCTCTAGAAACATCATTGAAACCAGGTGATGTCATTGCATATGTGGGTGGTGGAACTGAAAGGTTGAATATGGTATAGTGAGCAGGGCTAGAGGCTCTACAGTGAAATAAGCCAATAAACACTAACCAGAACAGCAATGGACAAGGCATATTTACATTAAGGAGAGGCATGCTTAATCGAGTGATCAATAAGGGTCCAGTGAGTAGAGGTTGGTTGGGGTCACGGCGATCCAGACAGCTGGCCGGGTAGATGGCTATCGGTAGCAAGATAGCATAGGATGGAGGTCTATTTTTAGACACCTCGTGCGTTTCCGTCGGTAGATTAGTGGGGTTCCGTGTGGTAGAGGGGATCAATCCAATTGGCAAAATAGATATAGTGACCCAAGAAAAAAATTGTCCGATATACTTATTCAGATAGCAGCCGATAAGACAGCTAACGATTAGCGGGCCCAGATGAGCGTTCAGGTAACGTCGCGACGGAGGTGCCAGTTGGATAACTCCCTCGGGCAGATAACGTTGGCAGTCAGTCGTGAAGGCCCGGTGTGGCTCCGTATCTGCAGCAAAAATAAAAAATTATAAAAAATTTAAAAATTAAAAATTTAAATTAAAAAAAATTCTTAAAAAATAAAAATATATATATAAATAAATAAATAAAAAAGGAAAAATAGAAATAATAAAAAAAATAAGGGGCCGAATAGGTAAAAAAAAGGAAAAAAAGGTGTATAGGTGACTGTAGCCCAGGAATGGCTGATGGAACTCCTCAGCTGGCTAGCTCCGGAATGATTTAAGTTTGCTCCGGGATCGACGTAAGCCAATAGTCACACGGTTTGCAGCTAGCTAGCTGCGAAATCAAGGTGCAAATGTCCAGAGCTTGCGGCTGAAATCCGGGGAAACTGAGAGAAAAAAAGCTCCGGTCCGAGTCGCGTTTCACAAAAGTGCCGGTAGATTATCGAGCTAAAGGAATAGCTGATGACCACAAAACGTGGGCAGCTGGAACACCAACGCTAGCCAGCAAACCGGCTAACTTCTGGGCAGCTTCAGATTAGCTTCTGGCTAGCTTTCGGCTAGCTTCTGGTTAGCTTTCTGGCTAGCTTCTGATTAGCCCCTGGCTAGCTTCCACTGTGGATTTTCAGATTTGAGGTAAATAATACTTTTTTTTGTAATTGGTGAGGCGGGTTGCAGGAAAGCTTTTGCAGGAAAGCTTTTGCAGGAAAGCTTTTGTAGTTGAGTTCTTGGATAATAAAATATATAAAAGATATGCGAAGAAAGGTGTAAATATATATATATACAGGACACGACAATACGAGGACAGAAATGACGTCTGAACTGCTAAGCCATCTTGGATCAATGGATATCTTGGATCTTGGATCAATAATAACATGAATAAGAGTGTATTAACATGTTAATAACATGAATAAGAGTGTATTAACATGTTAATAACATGAATAAGAGTGTATTAACATGTTAATAACATGAAAAGAGGTGTATCACGTTATTAACATCAATTTGAGTGTTTTACCTTGTTATGAACATGAATAGGAGTGTATTAACATGTTTTGAAAATGGTAAGGATAGTGTCAATGTCTTATAATTATTGATAAGAGCATATATACACGCTATAAGCATTTGCAGGAGGGTTTTAACATGTTACAAACATGGACAGGAGTGTATTAACATGTTATTATCTTGGAATTTATGATGGAATTTATTTACATAAACTACTGCATAAACTACTGCAGCATAAATACAGGAGGGGTCAGAAGACACTGTGGCCCCATCCGATCCGACTAAAGAGGCCTTTCTACTGACTCTGAAAAACACCAAAGGAAAGATGCCCAGGGTCCCTGCTTATCTGCGTGAACGTGCCTTAGGCATGCTGCAAGGAGGCGTGAGGTTTACTTTGTGTGTTCAGGGTCGTTGTCCTGTTGGAAGGTGAACCTTCGCCCCAGTCTGAGGTCCTAAGTGCTCTGGAGCAGGTTTTCATCAAGGATCTCTCTGAACTTTGCTCTGTTCATCTTTCCCTCAATCCTGACTAGTCTTCCAGTCCCTGCCGCTGAAAAACATCCCCACAGCATGATGCTGCCACCACCATGCTTCACCATAGGGATGGTGCCAGGTTTCCTCCAGACGTTCCGCTTGGCATTCAGGCCAAAGAGTTCAATATTGGTTTCATCAGACCAGACAATCTTGTTTCTCATGGTCTGAGAGTTCTTTAGGTGCCTTTTGGCAAACTCCAAGAGGGTTGTCATGTGCCTGTTTACTGAGGAGTAACTTCCATCTGGCCACTCTACCATAAAGGCCTGATTGGTGGAGTGCTGCAGAGATGGTTTTCCTTCTGAAAGGTTCTCCCATCTCCACAGAGGAACTCTGTCAGAGTAACCATTGGGATCTTTGTCACCTCCCTGACCAAGGCTCTTCTCCCCCGATTCCTCAGTTTGGCCGGGCGGCCAGCTCTAGGAAGAGTCTTAAATTAAAGACCTTAAATTAAATCCTCCCTCTCCACCCTACTCCTGCTTTAGGCCAGCAACCATTGCTATTCCTGAACACACACACACACACACACACACACACACACACACACACACACACACACACACACACACACACACACACACACACACACACACACACACACACACACACACACACACACACACATACGAGATTTTGCAGGTTTTCCTACTTACAAAGCATGTAGAGGTCTGTAATTTTTATCATAGGTACACTTCAACTATGAGAGACGGAATCTAAAACAAAAATCCAGAAAATCACATTGTATGATTTTTAAGTAATTAATTTGCATTTTATTGCATGACATAAGTATTTGATACATCAGAAAAGCAGAACTTAATATTTGGTACAGAAACCTTTGTTTGCAATTACAGAGATCATACGTTTCCTGTAGTTCTTGACTAGGTTTGCACACACTGCAGCAGGGATTTTGGCCCACTCCTCCCTACAGATCTTCTCCAGATCTTTCAGGTTTCGGGGCTGTCGCTGGGCAATACGGACTTTCAGCTCCCTCCAAAGATTTTCTATTGGGTTCAGGTCTGGAGACTGGCTAGGCCACTCCAGGACCTTGAGATGCTTCTTACGGAGCCACTCCTTAGTTGCCATGGCTGTGTGCTTCGTGTCGTTGTCATGCTGGAAGACCCAGCCACGACCCATCTTCAATGCTCTTACTGAGGGAAGGAGGTTGTTGGCCAAGATCTCGCGATACATGGCCCCATCCATCCTCCCCTCAATACGGTGCAGTCGTCCTGTCCCCTTTGCAGAAAAGCATCCCCAAAGAATGATGTTTCCACCTCCATGCTTCACGGTTGGGATGGTGTTCTTGGGGTTGTACTCATACTTCTTCTTCCTCCAAACACGGCGAGTGGAGTTAGACCAAAAAGCTCTATTTTTGTCTCATCAGACCACATGACCTTCTCCCATTCCTCCTCTGGATCATCCAGATGGTCATTGGCAAACTTCAGACGGGCCTGGACATGCACTGGCTTAAGCAGGGGGACCTTGCGTGCGCTGCAGGATTTTAATCCATGACGGCGTAGTGTGTTACTAATGGTTTTCTTTGAGACTGTGGTCCCAGCTCTCTTCAGGTCATTGACCAGGTCCTGCCGTGTAGTTCTGGGCTGATCCCTCACCTTCCTCATGATCATTGATGCCCCACGAGGTGAAATCTTGCATGGAGCCCCAGACCGAGGGTGATTGACCGTCACAGCTCTCTGGTCTTGGCTATTGTGGAGAGGTTGGAATCTGTTTGATTGAGTGTGTGGACAGGTGTCTTTTATACAGGTAACGAGTTCAAACAGGTGCAGTTAATACAGGTAATGAGTGGAGAACAGGAGGGCTTCTTAAAGAAAAACTAACAGGTCTGTGAGAGCCGGAATTCTTACTGGTTGGTAGGTGATCAAATACTTATGTCATGCAATAAAATGCAAATTAATTATTTAAAAATCATACAATGTGATTTTCTGGATTTTTGTTTTAGATTCCGTCTCTCACAGTTGAAGTGTACCTATGATAAAAATGACAGACCTCTACATGCTTTGTAAGTAGGAAAACCTGCAAAATCGGCAGTGTATCAAATACTTGTTCTCCCCACTGTATATATATATATATATATATATATATATATATATATATATATATATATAAAAATAATATAATAATAAAAATATATTTTATACTGTTCAATACTACAGTAAATACTGCATTATCCTATAGTTCGCAAATAAATACTATAGTATACTACATTCGGCAAAAACACTATCGTTCTATTCCTGTAGAGCAGAGGAGGAGAGGAACAAAGGAGGAGAGGAGGAGAGGAAGAGAGGAGGAGAGGAACAGAGGAGGAGAGGAAGAGAGGAGGAGAGGAGGAGAGGAGGAGAGGCTGAAGAGAGGAGGAGAGGAGAGGAAGAGAGGAAGAGAGGAGGAGAGGAGGAGAGGAAGAGAGGAAGAGAGGAAGAGAGGAGGAGAGGAAGAGAGGAGGAGAGGAGGAGAGGAGGAGAGGAAGAGAGGGGGGGAGGAGGAGAGGAGGAGAGGAGAGGAAGAGGAGAGGAGGAGAGGAGGAGAGGAAGAGAGGAAGAGAGGAGGAGAGGAGGAGAGGAGGAGAGGAAGAGAGGAAGAGAGGAGGAGAGGAGGAGAGGAGGAGAGGAGGAGAGGAGGAGAGGAAGAGAGGGGGGGAGGAGGAGAGGAGGAGAGAAGAGGAAGAGGAGAGGAGGAAAGGAGGAGAGGAAGAGAGGCGGAAGAGAGTGGTCAGGTTAATTGTTTAGTACATGGGTTTTGAAATGTGAGTCAGTTTCTGGGCTACTTCTGTAAATGTTTTGGTTCCAGATTCCTGTGTACAGTACTGCTTTACTGGACTCGTTTGAAAAACATTGGTTCATTTTTTCCATCTAAATATGTCATAGCAGTCGCCCACGCTAATCCGCTACACTGCTGAGACAGGAGTCTGATGCTGGTCATACAGTGGACCATCCACTATGGTAGAGATCACTAGACAGTAGACTGGATACAGGGTTTGTACACCGTGCTGTATCTCTGCCCTACAGTCTGTTATTCTATCACTAAGGCAGGGTAAATGTTAGATTACAGTATAGTATTAGTGGGCCATGTATCTCTGTTATGGCTTAATACAGTATAGTTAATTGCAGTTGGTCCTGTCTGTCTCTGCTGTTCTATCTCTGCAAATGGTAGACTGGGTACAGTACAGTGTTGTGTCTCTTCACATACTGATACCTTGTGTTTCATCACTCCTCTTGTCAGTGAAATACAGTTTACATCACAACCAGCGGAGTTTACAATATAACAATGTAGATATAATTTTTGTTATAGTCCTCATTCTGTACAACAGAAGTGAATAATCCTGTTACAATAAGGTTTAGAAAAAGGTTTAAGAAAAAAATAAAAAATAAGAATTGTCACAGAGATTATATTTCTCCACCAAGCATATCTTAATCATGAGCAGCACCACTAGTAGTGCGTACAACATCTACACTAGAGTGGACAAAACATTAAGAAAACCTTCCTCATATTGAGTTGCACCCCCTTCTGCCCTCAGAACAGCCTGAATTCTTCGGGGCATGGACTCTACAAGGTGTCAAAAGCGTTCCACAGGGATGCTGGCCCCATGTTGACTCCAATGCTTCCCACAGCTGTGTCAAGTTTGCTGGATGTCCTTTGGATGGTGGACCATTCTTGATTCACACGGGAAACTGTTGAGAGTGAAAACCCCAGCAGCTTTGCAGTTTTTAACACACACAAACTAGTGCACCTACTACCATTCCCTGTTCAAAGACACTTAAATATTTTGTCTTGCCCATTCACCCTATGCATGGCACATATACACAATCCATGTCTCTATTGTCTCAAGGATTAAAAATCCTTATTTAACCTGTCTCCTCACCTTCATCTACCCTGATTGAAGTGAAATTAACAGGTGACATCAGTAAGGGATCATAGCTTTCACCTGGATTCACCTAATTAGTCTATGTAAAGAGCCGGTGTTTGTATTTATTATGGATCCCCATTAGTTCCTGCCAAGGCAGCAGCTACTCTTCCTGGGGTTTATTATGGATCCCCAGTAGTTCCTGCCAAGGCAGCAGCTACTCTTCCTGGGGTTTATTATGGATCCCCATTAGTTCCTGCCAAGGCAGCAGCTACTCTTCCTGGGGTTTATTATGGATCCCCATTAGTTCCTGCCAAGGCAGCAGCTACTCTTCCTGGGGTTTATTATGGATCCCCATTAGTTCCTGCCAAGGCAGCAGCTACTCTTCCTGGGGTTTATTATGGATCCCCATTAGTTCCTGCCAAGGCAGCAGCTACTCTTCCTGGGGTTTATTATGGATCCCCATTAGTTCCTGTCAAGGCAGCAGCTACTCTTCCTGGGGTTTATTATGGATCCCCATTAGTTCCTGCCAAGGCAGCAGCTACTCTTCCTGGGGTTTATTATGGATCCCCATTAGGTACTGCCAAGGCAGCAGCTACTCTTCCTGGGGTTTATTATGGATCCCCATTAGTTCCTGCCAAGGCAGCGGCTACTCTTCCTGGGGTTTATTATGGATCCCCATTAGTTCCTGCCAAGGCAGCGGCTACTCTTCCTGGGGGGTTTATTATGGATCCCCATTAGTTCCTGCCAAGGCAGCAGCTACTCTTCCTGGGGGGTTTATTATGGATCCCCATTAGTTCCTGCCAAGGCAGCGGCTACTCTTCCTGGGGTTTATTATGGATCCCCATTAGTTCCTGCCAAGGCAGCGGCTTCTCTTCCTGGGGTTTATTATGGCCGGCTGAGACGCACTGTAGGCCTGGTACGTGGTGCCGGAACTGGAGGCACCGGACTGGAGACACGCACTTCAAGCCTAGTGCGGGGAGCAGGGACAGGGCACACTGACCTCTCGAAGCGCACTATAGGCCTGGTGCGTGGTACCGGCACTGGTGGCACCGGGCTGAGTGCACGCACATCAGGACGAGTACGGGGAGAAGGAACAGTGCGTACAGGGCTCTGGAGACGCACAGGAGGCTTAGTGCGTGGTGCCGGAACTGGAGGCACTGGGCTGGAGACACGCACCATAGGGAGAGTGCGTGGAGGAGGAACAGGGCTCTGGAAACGCACTGGTGGCTTAGTGCGTGGTGCCGGAACTGTTGGTACTGGACTGGGGCGGGGAGGTGGCGCCGGAAATACCGGACCGTGCAGGCGTACTGGCTCTCTTGAGCATTGAGCCTGCCCAACCTTACCTGGTTGAATGCTCCCGGTCGCCCGACCAGTGCGGGGAGGTGGAATAACCCGCACCGGGCTATGTAGGCGAACCGGGGAAACCATGCGTAAGGCAGGTGCCATGTATGCCGGCCCGAGGAGACGCACTGGAGACCAGACGCGTTGAGCCGGCCTCATGACACCTGGCTCAATGCCCAATCTAGCCCTACCAGTGCGGGGAGGTGGAATAACCCGCACCGGGCTATGCACACGTACAGGAGACACCGTGCGCTCTACTGCGTAACACGGTGTCTGCCCGTACTCCCGCTCTCCACGGTTAGCCTGAGAAGTGGGCGCAGGTCTCCTACCTGCCCTTGGCCCACTACCTCTTATCCCACCCCCCAAGAAATTTTTGGGTAGTACTCACGGGCTTTTCGGGCTTCCGTGCTAGACGCGTCCCCTCATAACGCCGGTTCCCTTCTCCGGTTGCCTCTGCTCTCCTCAGTGCCTCCAGCTGTTCCCATGGGAGGCGATCCCTTCCAGCCAGGATCTCCTCCCATGTGTAGCAACCTTTACCGTCCAAAACATCCTCCCATGTCCATTCCTCCTTCTTGCGTTGTCCCTTCCTCCCGTTACACCGCTGCTTGGTTCTGGTTATTTGGTGGGTGGTTCTGTAATGGTGTTCCTCTCTCTCTTCATACGAAGAGGAGGAGTAGTGATTCGACCAATGCGCAGCGGGTTGTGAATACATAATGATTTATTAGAACACGACGAAAAAACAAACTATACTTGAATAGACTTAACAAAACAAATAAACGATGCAGACAGACCTGAACGAGAGAACTTACATAAAACATGAAGAACGCACGAACAGGAACAGACTACATATACTAACGACAACGAAACAGTCCCGTGTGGTGCGAACATACACTGACACGGAAGACAACCACCCACAAACAAACAGTGTGAAAACACCTACCTTAATATGGCTCTCAATCAGAGGAAATGAAAAACACCTGCCTCTAATTGAGAGCCATATTAGGTCACCCTTTAAACCAACATAGAAACAGAAAACATAGAAATGCCCACCCACACTCACGCCCTGACCAGCTAACACATACACAAACTAACAGAAAATAGGTCAGGAACGTGACACCTTTATTTACCTGGCTGTTTATCTAAACTCTACTTTCAATAGCTGACCATTTTAATCTGTTTGTTGATCTTCTGGTTGAATATGCAGAAAGCTCCTGTAAACATCCTGCAGCCAGAAACCAGCATCCAGACTGTAGAGGACACCTGATCAACCTAGGATATAGCCTACCACTCAGGTGAAGGGAATCAACCTAGGATATAGCCTACCACTCAGGTGAAGGGAATCAACCTAGGATATAGCCTACCACTCAGGTGAAGGGAATCAACCTAGGATATAGCCTACCACTCAGGTGAAGGGAATCAACCTAGGATATAGCCTACCACTCAGGTGAAGGGAATCAACCTAGGATATAGCCTACCACTCAGGTGAAGAGAATCAACCTAGGATATAGCCTACCACTCAGGTGAAGGGAATCAACCTAGGATATAGCCTACCACTCAGGTGAAGAGAATCAACCTAGGATATAGCCTACCACTCAGGTGAAGGGAAACAACCTAGGATATAGCCTACCACTCAGGTGAAGGGAATCAACCTAGGATATAGCCTACCACTCAGGTGAAGAGAATGAACCTAGGATATAGCCTACCACTCAGGTGAAGAGAATGAACCTAGGATATAGCCTACCACTCAGGTGAAGAGAAACAACCTAGGATATAGCCTACCACTCAGGTGAAGAGAAACAACCTAGGATATAGTCTACCACTCAGGTGAAGGGAATCAACCTAGGATATAGCCTACCACTCAGGTGAAGAGAAACAACCTAGGATATAGCCTACCACTCAGGTGAAGAGAAACAACCTAGGATATAGTCTACCACTCAGGTGAAGGGAAAAAACCTAGGATATAGTCTACCACTCAGGTGAAGGGAATCAACCTAGGATATAGCCTACCACTCAGGTGAAGGGAAAAAACCTAGGCCAGTGGTCACCAGATCTTTCTGAGTCAAAATGCAAGCCGATATCAATCGCTCAGATTTGCGTTTCAGCTTTTTCACTGGACAGATGGTGCTTGAATCTGATGGTCTCAACGGAGGGAGAGGGAGGTGCTGCCTCTCACTGTCCGGCACTACTTCCTACTTCGCTGACTTCATTTTTTCTGCCTCATTCATCAATTCATGTTGTTAATCGTATGACAAGAGAACGTGAAATACTCCTCGATGTTAAAAAGACACAAGCCGTTAATAATCCCCATACTGCCTTTCCTTAGTCAGTTCTGTTCCTCACCCTGCCTTTCCTTAGTCAGTTATCCTCCTCAGCCTGCCTTTCCTTAGCCAGTTCTGTTCCCCAGCCTGCCTTTCCTTAGCCAGTTCTGCTCCCCAGCCTGCCTTTCCTTAGTCAGTTCTGCTCCCCAGCCTGCCTTTCCTTAGTCAGTTCTCCTCCCCAGCCTGCCTTTCCTTAGTCAGTTCTGTTCCTCAGCCTGCCTTTCCTTAGTCAGTTCTGCTCCTCAGCCTGCCTTTCCTTAGTCAGCTCTGCTCCTCAGCCTGCCTTTCCTTAGTCAGTTCTGCTCCTCAGCCTGCCTTTCCTTAGTCAGTTCTGCTCCTCAGCCTGCCTTTCCTTAGTCAGTTCTGCTCCTCAGCCTGCCTTTCCTTAGTCAGTTCTCCTCCCCAGCCTGCCTTTCCTTAGTCAGTTCTGTTCCTCAGCCTGCCTTTCCTTAGTCAGTTCTCCTCCCCAGCCTGCCTTTCCTTAGTCAGTTCTCCTCCCCAGCCTGCCTTTCCTTAGTCAGTTCTGCTCCTCAGCCTGCCTTTCCTTAGTCAGTTCTCCTCCCCAGCCTGCCTTTCCTTAGTCAGTTCTCCTCCCCAGCCTGCCTTTCCTTAGTCAGTTCTCCTCCCCAGCCTGCCTTTCCTTAGTCAGTTCTCCTCCCCAGCCTGCCTTTCCTTAGTCAGTTCTGCTCCCCAGCCTGCCTTTCCTTAGTCAGTTCTGCTCCTCAGCCTGCCTTTCCTTAGTCAGTTCTCCTCCCCAGCCTGCCTTTCCTTAGTCAGTTCTCCTCCCCAGCCTGCCTTTCCTTAGTCAGTTCTCCTCCCCAGCCTGCCTTTCCTTAGTCAGTTCTCCTCCCCAGCCTGCCTTTCCTTAGTCAGTTCTGCTCCCCAGCCTGCCTTTCCTTAGTCAGTTCTGCTCCCCAGCCTGCCTTTCCTTAGTCAGTTCTCCTCCCCAGCCTGCCTTTCCTTAGTCAGTTCTGCTCCCCAGCCTGCCTTTCCTTAGTCAGTTCTCCTCCCCAGCCTGTCTTTCCTTAGCCAGTTCTACTCCTCAGCCTGCCTTTCCTTAGTCAGTTCTGCTCCTCAGCCTGCCTTTCCTTAGTCAGTTATTTTCCTCAGCCTGCCTTTCCTTAGCCAGTTCTGCTCCCCAGCCTGCCTTTCCTTAGCCAGTTCTGTTCCTCAGCCTGCCTTTTCTTAGCCAGTTCTGCTCCCCAGCCTGCCTTTCCTTAGTCAGTTCTCCTCCCCAGCCTGCCTTTCCTTAGTCAGTTCTCCTCCCCAGCCTGTCTTTCCTTAGTCAGTTCTCCTCCCCAGCCTGCCTTTCCTTAATTCAATTCAATTCAATTCAATTTTATTTTATATAGCCCTTCGTACATCAGCTAATATCTCGAAGTGCTGTACAGACACCCAGCCTAAAACCCCAAACAGCTAGTAATGCAGACTGGGGAGCAGTCAGTTCTGCTCCCCAGTCTGCCTTTCCTTAGTCAGCTCTGCTCCTCAGCCTGCCTTTCCTTAGTCAGTTCTGCTCCTCAGCCTGCCTTTCCTTAGTCAGCTCTGCTCCTCAGCCTGCCTTTCCTTAGTCAGCTCTGCTCCTCAGCCTGCCTTTCCTTAGTCAGTTCTGCTCCCCAGCCTGCCTTTCCTTAGTCAGTTCTCCTCCCCAGCCTACCATACCTTATCCCTAGCTGCCTATATTATCTTCAACCTAGCCTACACTTTCAAAACTGCTTGGTTGTTTGTGTAAACCAACTGTTGGGCTGCAGGCATTGGGACACTTAGTTGGGTTATTTTCTTTAAAAACAGCCGAGGCTTAGTAAGGACGTGGCTTTCAGATAGTTCGTTTTGGCCACCGGTGAGAGTAAATTAAATGTATTTTGTTCTGTTGTAATGTCATCACATAATATGGTTGAACACTGACAGTTCTGTAGTCACGAAGATACTTACAAAGGTGTACGAGTTCTTCTAGATGTAATCAGTAATGTCAATATTATATTACAATATGTAATATGCATAAATTTTCAAAGACGTTTTTTATTTGTAGTTTATAAACTTCATAACATAATGTGATTACGTTCTGTTACTTTCGGATTACTTTCTCTTAATAGGTACTGACAAAATACCAACAGGATCCATCAAACGCATTTGGTATGTCACCACAGTGGTCTCTGATTGGTGGTCATCATTTGGTGTGTCATCATAGTGGTCTCTGATTGGTGGTCATCATTTGGTGTGTCATCATTGTGGTCTCTGATTGGTGGTCATCATTTGGTGTGTCATCATAGTGGTCTCTGACTTGTGGTCATCATTTGGTGTGTCATCATAGTGGTCTCTGATTGGTGGTCATCATTTGGTGTGTCATCATAGTGGTCTCTGATTGGTGGTCATCATTTGGTGTGTCATCATAGTGGTCTCTGACTTGTGGTCATCATTTGGTGTGTCATCATAGTGGTCTCTGATTGGTGGTCATCATTTGGTGTGTCATCATAGTGGTCTCTGATTGGTGGTCATCATTTGGTGTGTCATCATAGTGGTCTCTGATTGGTGGTCATCATTTGGTGTGTCATCATAGTGGTCTCTGACTTGTGGTCATCATTTGGTGTGTCATCATAGTGGTCTCGGATTGGTGGTCATCATTTGGTGTGTCATCATAGTGGTCTCTGATTGGTGGTCATCATTTGGTGTGTCATCATAGTGGTCTCTGACTTGTGGTCATCATTTGGTGTGTCATCATAGTGGTCTCTGATTGGTGGTCATCGTTTGGTGTGTCATCATAGTGGTCTCTGATTGGTGGTCATCATTTGGTGTGTCATCATAGTGGTCTCTGATTGGTGGTCATCGTTTGGTGTGTCATCATAGTGGTCTCTGATTGGTGGTCATCGTTTGGTGTGTCATCATAGTGGTCTCTGATTGGTGGTCATCATTTGGTGTGTCATCATAGTGGTCTCTGATTGGTGGTCATCATTTGGTGTGTCATCATAGTGGTCTCTGACTTGTGGTCATCATTTGGTGTGTCATCATAGTGGTCTCGGATTGGTGGTCATCATTTGGTGTGTCATCATAGTGGTCTCTGATTGGTGGTCATCATTTGGTGTGTCATCATAGTGGTCTCTGACTTGTGGTCATCATTTGGTGTGTCATCATAGTGGTCTCTGATTGGTGGTCATCGTTTGGTGTGTCATCATAGTGGTCTCTGATTGGTGGTCATCATTTGGTGTGTCATCATAGTGGTCTCTGATTGGTGGTCATCGTTTGGTGTGTCATCATAGTGGTCTCTGACTTGTGGTCATCATTTGGTGTGTCATCATAGTGGTCTCTGATTGGTGGTCATCATTTGGTGTGTCATCATAGTGGTCTCTGACTTGTGGTCATCATTTGGTGTGTCATCATAGTGGTCTCTGATTGGTGGTCATCATTTGGTGTGTCATCATAGTGGTCTCTGATTGGTGGTCATCGTTTGGTGTGTCATCATAGTGGTCTCTGATTGGTGGTCATCATTTGGTGTGTCATCATAGTGGTCTCTGATTGGTGGTCATCATTTGGTGTGTCATCATAGTGGTCTCTGATTGGTGGTCATCATTTGGTGTGTCATCATAGTGGTCTCTGATTGGTGGTCATCATTTGGTGTGTCATCATAGTGGTCTCTGATTGGTGGTCATCATTTGGTGTGTCATCATAGTGGTCTCTGATTGGTGGTCATCATTTGGTGTGTCATCATAGTGGTCTCTGACTTGTGGTCATCATTTGGTGTGTCATCATAGTGGTCTCTGATTGGTGGTCATCGTTTGGTGTGTCATCATAGTGGTCTCTGATTGGTGGTCATCATTTGGTGTGTCATCATAGTGGTCTCTGATTGGTGGTCATCATTTGGTGTGTCATCATAGTGGTCTCTGATTGGTGGTCATCATTTGGTGTGTCATCATAGTGGTCTCTGATTGGTGGTCATCATTTGGTGTGTCATCATAGTGGTCTCTGACTTGTGGTCATCATTTGGTGTGTCATCATAGTGGTCTCGGATTGGTGGTCATCATTTGGTGTGTCATCATAGTGGTCTCTGATTGGTGGTCATCATTTGGTGTGTCATCATAGTGGTCTCTGACTTGTGGTCATCATTTGGTGTGTCATCATAGTGGTCTCTGATTGGTGGTCATCGTTTGGTGTGTCATCATAGTGGTCTCTGATTGGTGGTCATCATTTGGTGTGTCATCATAGTGGTCTCTGATTGGTGGTCATCATTTGGTGTGTCATCATAGTGGTCTCTGATTGGTGGTCATCATTTGGTGTGTCATCATAGTGGTCTCTGATTGGTGGTCATCATTTGGTGTGTCATCATAGTGGTCTCTGATTGGTGGTCATCATGTGCCTTTTTTCAATAGTGAATTAAATGTCATTGAGAACAGAAAGGTGTCAATGTTTTTTTCTTGCAAACATCCTTTTCCTTTCTGAATTTAAAAGTTATCCAAGAAGTAATCCTCTAATTTTTCAAAAGTATTTATAATCTGATTACATTATTTTTGCTTGTAACATAATTGATTAACGTTACAGGTTTTTTGGGGGTAATCAGATTACATGTAATCAGTTACTCCTCAACGCTGGTTGCCGTTGCTACAATATATTATTAACAAATGTAATGGGTAATGTAATCTAATGCAAATTAACAAATGTTCCAAATGTAACTCCTCGCATCACATAAAATATTCCTGGTTGAACACAGGCAGCCCAGTGTCATGACACAGGGAAATAAAAGGTTCCTGGTTGAACACAGGCAGCCCAGTGTCATGACACAGGGAAATAACAGGTTCCTGGTTGAACACAGGCAGCCCAGTGTCATGACACAGGGAAATAAAAGGTTCCTGGTTGAACACAGGCAGCCCAGTGTCATGACACAGGGAAATAACAGGTTCCTGGTTGAACACAGGCAGGCCAGTGAAATGACAAAGGGAAATAAAAGGTTCCCCACAGTGGAATTCTTTTGAAACCTAAAAGGTTACTTGAGGATCATTTACTTTTAAGAGTGTAGGTTTGTTTTCAAAAATTCCCATGTTATCCAGAAATGTTGCTTGGAAGATTCCTGGAATGAGGAAGGAATAAGAAGAACATCCAAAAACCTGGGCATTTTGGGAAAGTTACCAGGATTTCTGGAAAACCTGGGCATTTTGGGAAAGTTACCAGGATTTCTGGAAAACGTGGGCATTTTGGGAAAGTTACCAGGATTTCTGGAAAACCTGGGCATTTTGGGAAAGTTACCAGGATTTCTGGAAAACCTGGGCATTTTGGGAAAGTTACCAGGATTTCTGGAAAACCTGGGCATTTTGGGAAAGTTACCAGTATTTCTGGAAAACCTGGGCATTTTGGGAAAGTTACCAGTATTTCTGGAAAACCGGAACATTTTGGGAAAGTTACCAGTATTTCTGGAAAACCGGAACATTTTGGGAAAGTTACCAGGATTTCTGGAAAACCTGGGCATTTTGGGAAAGTTACCAGTATTTCTGGAACACCTGGGCATTTTGGGAAAGTTACCAGTATTTCTGGAAAACCTGGGCATTTTGGGAAAGTTACCAGTATTTCTGGAAAACCTGGGCATTTTGGGAAAGTTTCTAGCATTTCTGGAACACCTGGACATTTTGGGAAAGTTACCAGGATTTCTGGAAAACCTGGGTATTTTGGGAAAGTTACCAGGATTTCTGGAAAACATGGGCATTTTGGGAAAGTTACCAGGATTTCTGGAAAACCTGGGCATTTTGGGAAAGTTACCAGGATTTCTGGAAAACCTGGGCATTTTGGGAAAGTTACCAGTATTTCTGGAAAACCTGGACATTTTGGGAAAGTTACCAGTATTTCTGGAAAACCTGGGCATTTTGGGAAAGTTACCAGGATTTCTGGAACACCTGGGCATTTTGGGAAAGTTACCAGGATTTCTGGAAAACCTGGGCATTTTGGGAAAGTTACCAGTATTTCTGGAAAACCTGGGCATTTTGGGAAAGTTACCAGTATTTCTCGAAAACCAGGGCATTTTGGGAAAGTTTCTAGCATTTCTGGAACACCTGGATATTTTGGGAAAGTTACCAGGATTTCTGGAAAACCTGGGCATTTTGGGAAAGTTACCAGGATTTCTGGAAAACCTGGGCATTTTGGGAAAGTTACCAGTATTTCTGGAAAACCTGGGCATTTTGGGAAAGTTTCTAGCATTTCTGGAACACCTGGATATTTTGGGAAAGTTACCAGGATTTCTGGAAAACCTGGGTATTTTGGGAAAGTTACCAGGATTTCTGGAAAACCTGTGCATTTTGGGAAAGTTACCAGGATTTCTGGAAAACCTGGGCATTTTGGGAAAGTTACCAGGATTTCTGGAACACCTGGGCATTTTGGGAAAGTTACCAGGATTTCTGGAAAACCTGGGCATTTTGGGAAATTTACCAGTATTTCTGGAAAACCTGGGCATTTTGGGAAAGTTACCAGTATTTCTGGAAAACCTGGGCATTTTGGGAAAGTTACCAGTATTTCTCGAAAACCAGGGCATTTTGGGAAAGTTTCTAGCATTTCTGGAACACCTGGATATTTTGGGAAAGTTACCAGGATTTCTGGAAAACCTGGGCATTTTGGGAAAGTTACCAGGATTTCTGGAAAACCTGGGCATTTTGGGAAAGTTACCAGTATTTCTGGAAAACCTGGGCATTTTGGGAAAGTTTCTAGCATTTCTGGAACACCTGGATATTTTGGGAAAGTTACCAGGATTTCTGGAAAACCTGGGTATTTTGGGAAAGTTACCAGGATTTCTGGAAAACCTGTGCATTTTGGGAAAGTTACCAGGATTTCTGGAAAACCTGGGCATTTTGGGAAAGTTACCAGGATTTCTGGAACACCTGGGCATTTTGGGAAAGTTACCAGGATTTCTGGAAAACCTGGGCATTTTGGGAAATTTACCAGTATTTCTGGAAAACCTGGGCATTTTGGGAAAGTTACCAGTATTTCTGGAAAACCTGGGCATTTTGGGAAAGTTACCAGTATTTCTCGAAAACCAGGGCATTTTGGGAAAGTTTCTAGCATTTCTGGAACACCTGGATATTTTGGGAAAGTTACCAGGATTTCTGGAAAACCTGGGTATTTTGGGAAAGTTACCAGGATTTCTGGAAAACCTGGGCATTTTGGGAAAGTTACCAGGATTTCTGGAACACCTGGGCATTTTGGGAAAGTTACCAGTATTTCTGGAACACCTGGGCATTTTGGGAAAGTTACCAGTATTTCTGGAAAACCTGGGGTTTTTGGGAAAGTTACCAGTATTTCTGGAAAACCTGGGAATTTTGGGAAAGTTACCAGTATTTCTGGAAAACCTGGGCATTTTGGGAAAGTTACCAGTATTTCTGGAAAACCTGGGCATTTTGGGAAAGTTACCAGGATTTCTGGAACACCTGGGCATTTTGTGAAAGTTACCAGTATTTCTGGAAAACCTGGGCATTTTGGGAAAGTTACCAGTATTTCTGGAAAACCTGGGCATTTTGGGAAAGTTACCAGGATTTCTGGAACACCTGGGCATTTTGGGAAAGTTACCAGTATTTCTGGAAAACCTGGGCATTTTGGGAAAGTTACCAGGATTTCTGGAACACCTGGGCATTTTGGGAAAGTTACCAGTATTTCTGGAAAACCTGGGCATTTTGGGAAAGTTACCAGTATTTCTGGAATACCTGGGCATTTTGGGAAAGTTACCAGTATTTCTGGAAAACCGGAACATTTTGGGAAAGTTACCAGTATTTCTGGAAAACCTGGGCATTTTGGGAAAGTTTCTAGCATTTCTGGAACACCTGGACATTTTGGGAAAGTTACCAGGATTTCTGGAAAACCTGGGTATTTTGGGAAAGTTACCAGGAATTCTGGAAAACCTGGGCATTTTGGGAAAGTTACCAGGATTTCTGGAAAACCTGGGCATTTTGGGAAAGTTACCAGTATTTCTGGAAAACCTGGGCATTTTGGGAAAGTTACCAGTATTTCTGGAAAACTTGGGTTTTTTGGGAAAGTTACCAGGATATCTGGAACACCTGGGCATTTTTGGGAAAGTTACCAGGATTTCTGGAAAACCTGGGCATTTTGGGAAAGTTACCAGGATTTCTGGAAAACCTGGGCATTTTGGGAAAGTTACCAGGATTTCTGGAACACCTGGGCATTTTGGGAAAGTTACCAGGATTTCTGGAAAACCTGGGCATTTTGGGAAATTTACCAGTATTTCTGGAAAACCTGGGCATTTTGGGAAAGTTACCATTATTTCTGGAAAACCTGGGCATTTTGGGAAAGTTACCAGTATTTCTGGAGAACCTGAACATTTTGGGAAAGTTCCCAGTATTTCTGGAAAACCTGGGCATTTTGGGAAAGTTACCAGTATTTCTCGAAAACCAGGGCATTTTGGGAAAGTTTCTAGCATTTCTGGAACACCTGGATATTTTGGGAAAGTTACCAGGATTTCTGGAAAACCTGGGTATTTTGGGAAAGTTACCAGGATTTCTGGAAAACCTGGGCATTTTGGGAAAGTTACCAGGAATTCTGGAACACCTGGGCATTTTGGGAAAGTTACCAGGATTTCTGGAACACCTGGGCATTTTGGGAAAGTTACCAGGATTTCTGGAACACCTGGGCATTTTGGGAAAGTTACCAGGATTTCTGGAAAACCTGGGCATTTTGGGAAAGTTACCAGGATTTCTGGAACATCTGGGCATTTTGGGAAAGTTACCAGGATTTCTGGAACACCTGGGCATTTTGGGAAAGTTACCAGTATTTCTGGAAAACCTGGGCATTTTGGGAAAGTTTCTAGCATTTCTGGAACACCTGGATATTTTGGGAAAGTTACCAGTATTTCTGGAAAACCTGGGTATTTTGGGAAAGTTACCAGTATTTCTGGAAAACCTGGGCATTTTGGGAAAGTTACCAGGATTTCTGGAAAACCTGGGCATTTTGGGAAAGTTACCAGGATTTCTGGAAAACCTGGGCATTTTGGGAAAGTTACCAGTATTTCTGGAACACCTGGGTATTTTGGGAAAGTTACCAGTATTTCTGGAAAACCTGGGCATTTTGGGAAAGTTTCTAGCATTTCTGGAACACCTGGATATTTTGGGAAAGTTACCAGGATTTCTGGAAAACCTGGGTATTTTGGGAAAGTTACCAGGATTTCTGGAAAACCTGTGCATTTTGGGAAAGTTACCAGGATTTCTGGAAAACCTTGGCATTTTGGGAAAGTTACCAGGATTTCTGGAACACCTGGGCATTTTGGGAAAGTTACCAGTATTTCTGGAAAACCTGGGCATTTTGGGAAAGTTACCAGTATTTCTGGAACACCTGGGCATTTTGGGAAAGTTACCAGTATTTCTGGAAAACCGGAACATTTTGGGAAAGTTACCAGGATTTCTGGAAAACCTGGGTATTTTGGGAAAGTTACCAGGAATCTGGAAAACCTGGGCATTTTGGGAAAGTTACCAGGATTTCTGGAAAACCTGGGCATTTTGGGAAAGTTACCAGTATTTCTGGAAAACCTGGGCATTTTGGGAAAGTTACCAGTATTTCTGGAAAACCTGGGCATTTTGGGAAAGTTTCTAGCATTTCTGGAACACCTGGACATTTTGGGAAAGTTACCAGGATTTCTGGAAAACCTGGGTGTTTTGGGAAAGTTACCAGGAATTCTGGAAAACCTGGGCATTTTGGGAAAGTTACCAGGATTTCTGGAAAACCTGGGCATTTTGGGAAAGTTACCAGGATTTCTGGAACACCTGGGCATTTTGGGAAAGTTACCAGTATTTCTGGAAAACCTGGGCATTTTGGGAAAGTTACCAGTATTTCTGGAACACCTTGGCATTTTGGGAAAGTTACCAGTATTTCTGGAAAACCGGAACATTTTGGGAAAGTTACCAGTATTTCTGGAAAACCTGGGCATTTTGGGAAAGTTTCTAGCATTTCTAGAACACCTGGACATTTTGGGAAAGTTACCAGGATTTCTGGAAAACCTGGGTATTTTGGGAAAGTTACCAGGAATCTGGAAAACCTGGGCATTTTGGGAAAGTTACCAGGATTTCTGGAAAACCTGGGCATTTTGGGAAAGTTACCAGTATTTCTGGAAAACCTGGGCATTTTGGGAAAGTTACCAGTATTTCTGGAAAACCTGGGCATTTTGGGAAAGTTTCTAGCATTTCTGGAACACCTGGACATTTTGGGAAAGTTACCAGGATTTCTGGAAAACCTGGGTGTTTTGGGAAAGTTACCAGGAATTCTGGAAAACCTGGGCATTTTGGGAAAGTTACCAGGATTTCTGGAAAACCTGGGCATTTTGGGAAAGTTACCAGTATTTCTGGAAAACCTGGGCATTTTGGGAAAGTTACCAGTATTTCTGGAAAACCTGGGTTTTTTGGGAAAGTTACCAGTATTTCTGGAAAACCTGGGCATTTTGGGAAAGTTACCAATATTTCTGGAAAACCTGGGCATTTTGGGAAAGTTACCAGTATTTCTGGAAAACCTGGGCATTTTGGGAAAGTTACCAGGATTTCTGGAACACCTGGGCATTTTGTGAAAGTTACCAGTATTTCTGGAAAACCTGGGCATTTTGGGATAGTTACCAGTATTTCTGGAACACCTGGGCATTTTGGGAAAGTTACCAGGATTTCTGGAACACCTGGGCATTTTGGGAAAGTTACCAGTATTTCTGGAAAACCTGGGCATTTTGGGAAAGGTTCTAGCATTTCTGGAACACCTGGATATTTTGGGAAAGTTACCAGTATTTCTGGAAAACCTGGGTATTTTGGGAAAGTTACCAGGATTTCTGGAAAACCTGGGCATTTTGGGAAAGTTACCAGTATTTCTGGAAAACCTGGGCATTTTGGGAAAGTTACCAGTATTTCTGGAAAACCTGGGCATTTTGGGAAAGTTACCAGTATTTCTGGAAAACCGGAACATTTTGGGAAAGTTACCAGTATTTCTGGAAAACCTGGGCATTTTGGGAAAGTTTCTAGCATTTCTGGAACACCTGGACATTTTGGGAAAGTTACCAGTATTTCTGGAAAACCTGGGCATTTTGGGAAAGTTACCAGTATTTCTGGAAAACCTGGGCATTTTGGGAAAGTTACCAGTATTTCTGGAAAACCTGGGCATTTTGGGAAAGTTACCAGTATTTCTGGAAAACCTGTGTTTTTTGGGAAAGTTACCAGTATTTCTGGAAAACCTGGGCATTTTGGGAAAGTTACCAGTATTTCTGGAAAACCTGGGCATTTTGGGAAAGTTACCAGTATTTCTGGAAAACCTGGGCATTTTGGGAAAGTTACCAGTATTTCTGGAAAACCTGGGCATTTTGGGAAAGTTACCAGTATTTCTGGAAAACCGGAACATTTTGGGAAAGTTACCAGTATTTCTGGAAAACCTGGGCATTTTGGGAAAGTTTCTAGCATTTCTGGAACACCTGGACATTTTGGGAAAGTTACCAGTATTTCTGGAAAACCTGGGCATTTTGGGAAAGTTACCAGGATTTCTGGAAAACCTGGGCATTTTGGGAAAGTTACCAGTATTTCTGGAAAACCTGGGCATTTTGGGAAAGTTACCAGTATTTCTGGAAAACCTGTGTTTTTTGGGAAAGTTACCAGTATTTCTGGAAAACCTGGGCATTTTGGGAAAGTTACCAGTATTTCTGGAAAACCTGGGCATTTTGTGAAAGTTACCAGTATTTCTGGAAAACCTGGGCATTTTGGGAAAGTTACCAGGATTTCTGGAACACCTGGGCATTTTGTGAAAGTTACCAGTATTTCTGGAAAACCTGGGCATTTTGGGAAAGTTACCAGTTTTTCTGGAAAACCTGGGCATTTTGGGAAAGTTACCAGGATTTCTGGAACACCTGGGCATTTTGGGAAAGTTACCAGTATTTCTGGAAAACCGGAACATTTTGGGAAAGTTACCATGATTTCTGGAAAACCTGGGCATTTTGGGAAAGTTACCAGGATTTCTGGAACACCTGGGCATTTTGGGAAAGTTACCAGTATTTCTGGAAAACCGGAACATTTTGGGAAAGTTACCAGGATTTCTGGTTAGGGTTAGCTTGCAACCCAAGTTGAACCTATGTTTTAATGTTGGAGAGTTGAATTCATTTTTCAGTGATTAAACGTAACGATGTGCTGGTTTCAGCAGTGAAGCGTGGATGGCACGGCACTGTCGGCACGGCAGCAGCAGTCTCACCCACCTCCTCATCGTCTCCTCTTCGTCTCCAATCTAAAGCTTCAGAGTCCATTTATGTTTATTACATATCCCATCTCTCACGTAGCCGCCAGGGAATTCAAACTGACAGCATAATTTTCATTTCATCCCCAAATTGATCCCAAACCATGTGGGCTGGCTCCTAGCACCGAGACACGGGAAAGAGAGGGCAAAAAAAGGAGCGTTTGGCGATGGTTCAGTCGTCTGCGAGAAGTATCGGTGAGGAGAGGGAGGAAGAGAGAGAGAGAAGAGGGAGAGAGGGATGGAAGGAGGAGGGAGGACGCTGGGCCGGGAGATTGCGTTGCGGGTGTACACTTGATGTCCCCTGACAGGATCCAGATTGGAGCCGGGCTGCACGTGTGTGTATGTGTGTGTGTGTGTGTGTGTGTGTGTGTGTGTGTGTGTGTGTGTGTGTGTGTGTGTGTGTGTGTGTGTGTGTGTGTGTGTGTGTGTGTGTGTGTGTGTGTGTGTGTGTGTGTGTGTGTGTGTGTGTGTGTGTGTGTGTGTGTGTGTGTGTGTGTGTGTGGTGGCCTCAGCGTCGGATCTTTGACTTTTTATTCGTCTTGTTCCGCCTGCCGGGTTTTTCCTGGCCTCCTCCTTACCAGGCCACCGACTGTGTTGTGGCGCCACGGTGCCGGCCGTGTTGTGGCGCCACGGTGCCGGCCGTGTTGTGGAGCCACGGTGCCGGCCGTGTTGTGGAGCCACGGTGCCGGCCTTGTTGTGGAGCCACGGTGCCGGCCTTGTTGTGGTGCCGGCCGATAGTTGAAGTGAGAACAACAAACGGTAGGATAAAAGAGAGAAAAGAAAAAGGCCTCCCAAAAGAAAGAGAGGCACAATCCTGGTAGAGTGTTGGAGCTGAGCACAGCCGAACAGCGCAGGGTCTCTGGGACATTTATCTGGCTCTAATAAAGACTGTGTGTTCCCTGCTATGAGAGGAGAGCTGCAGCAGGACCAGAGTGGACCGGACGGTTCCGTATCATGTACTCTGGGTTGTGTTGCTTGGCAGCAGCTATGCCAGAGCTGTCATCTGTCAGGCATCGTCTAGCTGGAAGTAGTAGCATGCTGGCAGCCTATGATGGCACCGTGTGTAATACGCTGAATAAGTACGTAGTCCTGAAGACGTTAGTAGAGAAGGATTTAGCTTCTATTCCTGAAGAAGTTAGTAGAGGACTGAAGAAGTATCTAGTCCTGAAGATGCTAGTAGAGGGCAGAATAAGTATCTAGTCCTGAAGATGCTAGTAGAGGACTGAAGAAGTATCTAGTCCTGAAGATGCTAGTAGAGGGCAGAATAAGTATCTAGTCCTGAAGATGCTAGTAGAGGGCAGAATAAGTATCTAGTCCTGAAGACGTTAGTAGAGGGCAGAATAAGTATCTAGTCCTGAAGATGCTAGTAGAGGGCGGAATAAGTATCTAGTCCTGAAGATGCTAGTAGAGGGCTGAATTAGTATCTATTCCTGAAGATGCTAGTAGAGGGCTGAATTAATATCTTGGCACTATGCGTTGGGCCAGGTAGCGTTCTCCTGGCATCTGCCAAACCCAGATTTTGTCCGTCGGACTGCCAGGTGGTGAAGCCTGATTCTTCACTTCAGATAACTCTTTTCCACTGCTCCAGAGTACAATGGCAGCGAGCTTCACATCACTCCATCCGACGCTTGGCACGGTGCATAGTGATCTTAGGCTTGTGTGCAGCTGCTCGTCCATGGAAACCCATTTCATGAAGCTCCTGATGAACAGTTCGTGTGCTGACGTTGCTTCCAGAGGGAGTTTGGAACTCGGTAGTGAGTTTTGCAACCGGGGACAGGCGAGTAGTATGCCTTCTGTGTGCTCGTGTGTGCCCTATCACTTCGTGGCTGAGCCGTTGTTGCTCCTAGATGTTTCCACTTCACAATAACAGAATTTACAGTTTACCGGGGCAGCTCTAGCAGGGCAGACATTTGTTGGAGAGATGACATCCTATGACGTTGCTACATTGAAAGTCACTGAGCTCTTCAGTACGGGCCATTCTACTGCCAATGTTTGTCTATGGAGATTGCATGGCTGTTTGCTCGATTGTATACACCTGTCAGCTACGGGTGTGGCTGAAATAGCCGAATCCACTAATTTGAAGGCGTGTCCACATGCTTTTATATATGTGTTTATATGGTTTTTATATATAGTATATAGGGGACAGGGGATACCTATTCAGTTGTACAACTGAATGCATTCAACCAAAATATGTCTCCTGCATTTAACCCCAGCTATCTGAATCATGTCATTACCTCCCAGGAGCAGGTTTTAGGGGTTAAATGCCTTGCTCAAGGGCAGAACAACAGACTTTACAACCTTGCCGGTTTAGTGATTCAAACCATTACCTTTCGGTTACGGGCCAATGATCTTAACCGCTAGGCTGCCTGCCCTCTAATAAGTATACGTCGCGTACAAGATGGAGTCAGTGCAGATAGTTTGGATACCATTAATTGGACTGTTTAGCAGTCGGGCTATTTACCAGTCTTATGACTTTGTGGTAGAAACTGTCTCTGTGCCTGTTGGTCAAAGAGCTTTGGTGACTGAAGTTTTTGGCAATTTTCAGACCTTCCTCTGACCCCGCCTGATACAGAGGTCCTTGATGGTAGGCAGCGGCATGGAATTTGAAGCTCCCGTCAAGCTCCACAACAGTCCCGTCGATTTCGATGGAGGCGTGCTCTCGCCTCGTTTTTCCTATAGTCCACGTTCAGCTCCTTGGTCTTACTGACGTTGAGGGAGAGGTTGTTGTCCTGGCACCACACTGCTAAGTCTCTGACTTCCTCCCTGTAGGCTGACTCATCGCTGTTGGTGATCAGGCCTGCCACCGTTGTGTCCTAAGCAAACTTGAGGATGGTGTTGGAGTCATGCCTGGTCATGCAGTCGTGTGTGAACAGGCAGTACAGGAGGGGACTAAGCACACAGCCCTGAGGGGTCCCCGTGTTGAGGGTCAGCACGGCAGAAGTGTTGTTGCCTACCATCATCACCTGGGGCCGGCCTGTCAGGAAGTCAAGGATCCAGAGGCAGAGGGAGCGGTTCAATCCCAGGGTCCCCAGCTTGGTGATCAGTTTGGACTCTGGTGTTGAACGCTGAGCTGCAGTCTATCTGTTGGGGAGGTATTCAATATTTTTTTTAACATTTTATTTAACCTTTAATTAACGAGGCAAGTCAGTTAAGAACAAATTCTTATCTACAATGACGGCCTACCAAAAGGCAAAAGGACTCCTGCGGGGACGGGGGCCTGGGATTTAAAAAAATTAAAATAAATACAATATAAATATAGGACAAAACACACATCACAACAAGAGAGACAACACAACATTACATAAAGAGAGAATTAAGACAACAACACAACAAGGCAGCAACACATGACAACACAGCATGCTAGCAACACAACATAACAACAACATGGTAGCAACACAACATAACAACAACATGGTAGCAACACAACATGGTAGCAGCACAAAACATGGTGCAAACATTATTGGGCAGACAACAGCACAAAGGGCAAGACGGTAGAGACAACAATACATCACGCAAAGCAGCCACAACTGTCAGTAAGTGTCCATGATTGAGTCTTTGAATGAAGAGATTGAGATAAAACTTTCCAGTTTGAGTGTTTGTTGCAGCTCGTTCCAGAGCGATTACGATAGAGGGAACCAAGTCTAGATTTAACTTTAGCCTGCAGCTTTGATGTGTGCTGAGAGAAGGACAGTGTACTGTCTAGCCATACTCCCAAGTACTTGTAGTGGGTCCAGGGTTTCTGGGATGTTGATTGATGTGTGTCAACCTTTCAGAGCACTTCATATCTACAGATCTGTGTGCTACAGGGCCATGGTCTTTTAGGCAGGTTACCTTGGATATTTTGGGAACAGGGACAATGTTGGTCAGCTTAAAAACATGTAGGTATTACAGACTGGGACAAGAAGAGATTGAAAATCTTAGTGAAGACACTTGCCAGCTGGTCTGCGCATGCTTTGAGAACGTACCTTGGTATTCCATCTAGCCCAGCAACCTTGTGGTTGTTAACCTGTTTAAAGGTTTTGTTCACATCGCCAGGGAGAGTGAGATGACACAGTCATCCTGATAATCAGGCGCTTTCACGCAAGGCACAGTTTTATATTCCTCAAAGAGATCACGTAAGGAATTTGGGAATTCTGCATTTCTGGGCAACTCATGGCTGGGTTTCCCTTTGTAATCCGTTATCGTCTGCAAGTCCTGCCACATATGACGAGCGTCGGCACCAATAGGATTCCACCTTCCTCCTATATTGTCCATTTGCATGTTTGATGTCCGAAGGATGAGGCCTTGTTTCTGTGGGTAGAATAAAAGTGGTCCAGAGGTTTAGTTCCCCTTCCAAGAGGAGGACAGGTTGAGACTCTGTAAACTCCTGTCCTCCAAATTAAACATGCCTCATTCAATGTCTATATGTTAGTAATTCATGTGTGTACTAGCCAAATTACATGTATTTTTAGTAAGGCCATTCTACTGAGAACAAATTCTTATTTTACCAGACGATGCTGGGCCAAATGTGCGCCGCCCCATGGGACTCCCAATCACGGCCGGTTGTAATACAGCCCAGGATCGAACCAGGGTCTGTCGTGATGCCTCTAGCACTAAGATGTAGTGCCTCAGACCGCTGCGCCACTCGGGAGCCCGAATAGCACGGGAGCCGCATACCCTGTTTAACTGTTTATCTGTTTACCTGTGTACTCTACATGTTCAGATACATTACCTCCCGTTACTTACTAGGGCTGGGACCTCACGATACGATATTATTACGATACTTAGGTGGCAATACGATATGTATTGTGATTCTCACAATTCTCACTAATCTATACGTAATGTGATTCGATACTATGACTATATTGCAATGTGATGTTCCAACCATAAGTGACCGACCGGCTCGATTCGGGCTCATGTAGCTGAATTTGAAATGGTGTTTTTTACAGTGCCTTGCAAAAAAGTATTCATCCCTCTTGGTGTTTTTCCTATCTTGTTGCATTACAACCTGTAATTTAAATGGATTTTTATTTGGATTTCATATAATGGACATACACAAAATAGTCCAAATTGGTGAAGTGAAATGAAAGAAATAACTAACGGAAAAGTAGAAAAGTGGTGCGTGTATATGTATTCACCCCCTTTGATATGAAGCCCTTAAATAAGATCTGGTGCAACCAATTACCTTCAGAAGTCACATAATTAGTTAAATAAAGTCCACCTGTGTGCAATCTAAGTGTCAGATGATCTGTCACATGATCTCAGTACATATACACCTGTTCTGAAAGGCCCCAGAGTCTGCAACACCACTAAGCAAGGGGCACCACCAAGCAAGCGGCACCATGAAGACCAAGGAGCTCTCCAAACAGGTCAGGGACAAAGTTGTGGAGAAGTACAGATCAGGGTTGGTATATAAAGAAAATATCATGAACTTTTGAACAATCCCACGGAGCACTGTTAAATCCATTATTAAAAAATGGAAAGAATATGGCACCACAACAAACCTGCCAAGAGAGGGCCGCCCACCAAAACTCACAGACCAGGCAAGGAGGGCATTAATCAGAGGCAACAAAGAGACCAAAGATAACCCTGAAGGAGCTGCAAAGCTCCACAGCGGAGATTGGAGTATCTGTCCATAGGACCACTTTAAGCTGTACACTCCACAGAGCTGGGCTTTATGGAAGAGTGGCCAGAAGAAAGATATTGCTTAAACATTTGGTGTTCGCCAAAAGGCATGTGAGAGACTCCCCAAACATATGGAAGAAGGTACTCTGGTCAGATGAAACTAAAATGTAGAGGGAGGTGAAGGAGTAGAGGAGGAGGAGGAGAGGGAGGTGAAGGAGTAAATGAGGAGGAGGTCAGGGAGGTGAAGGAGGAAAGGACAAGGAGGAGAGAAGGAGTAGAGGAGGAGGAGAGGGAGGTGAAGAAGAAAATGAGGAGGAGGAGGAGAGGGAGGTGAAGAAGAAAAGGAGGAGGAGGAGAGGGAGGTGAAGAAGAAAAGGAGGAGGAGAGGGAGGTGAAGAAGTAAAGGAGGAGGAGGAGGAGGAAAGGGAGGTGAAGGAGTAAAGGAGGAGGAGGAGGGGAGGGAGGTGAAGAAGAAAAGGAGGAGGAGAGGGAGGTGAAGAAGAAAAGGAGGAGGAGAGGGAGGTGAAGAAGTAAAGGAGGAGGAGGAGGAGAGGGAGGTGAAGGAGGAAAGGAGGAGGAGGAGAGGGAGGTGAAGGAGGACAGGAGGAGGAGGAGAGGGAGGTGAAGGAGTAAAGGAGGAGGAGGAGGAGAGGGAGGTGAAGGAGGAGGAGGAGGAGGAGGAGGGGAGGAGAGGGAGGTGAAGGAGGAGGAGGATGAGGAGGAGAGGGAGGTGAAGGAGTAAAGGAGGAGGAGGAGGAGAGGGAGGTGGAGGAAAGGAGGAGGAGGAGGAGAGGGAGGTGAAGGAGGAAAGGAGGAGGAGGAGAGGGAGGTGAAGGAGTACATGAGGAGGAGGAGGAGGAGGAGAGGGAGGTGAAGGAGTAGAGGAGGAGGAGGAGGAGAGGGAGGTGAAGGAGTAAAGGAGGAGGAGGAGGAGGAGGAGAGGGAGGTGAAGGAGTAGAGGAGGAAGAGGAGAGGGAGGTGAAGGAGGAGGAGGATGAGGAGGAGAGGGAGGTGAAGGAGTAAAGGAGGAGGAGAAGAGGGAGGTGAAGGAGGAAAGGAGGAGGAGGAGAGGGAGGTGAAGGAGGAAAGGAGGAGGAGGAGAGGGAGGTGAAGGAGTAAAGGAGGAGGAGGAGGAGAGGAAGGTGAAGGAGTAAAGGAGGAG
Organism: Salvelinus alpinus; assembly: GCF_045679555.1. Taxonomy (NCBI): domain Eukaryota; kingdom Metazoa; phylum Chordata; class Actinopteri; order Salmoniformes; family Salmonidae; genus Salvelinus; species Salvelinus alpinus. The sequence goes on along the minus strand of NC_092112.1, from coordinate 5,881,275 downwards.
GAGGAGAGGGAGGTGAAGGAGGAAAGGAGGGGGAGGAGAGGGAGGTGAAGGAGGAAAGGAGGAGGAGGAGAGGGAGGTGAAGAAGGAAAGGAGGAGGAGGAGGAGAGGGAGGTGAAGGAGTAAAGGAGGAGGAGGAGGAGGAGAGGGAGGTGAAGGAGTAAAGGAGGAGGAGGAGAGGGAGGTGAAGGAGGAGGAGGAGAGGGAGGTGAAGGAGTAAAGGATGAGGAGGAGAGGGAGTTGAAGGATGAGGAGGAGAGGGAGGTGAAGGAGGAGGAGGAGAGGGAGGTGAAGGAGGAAAGGAGGAGGAGGAGAGGGAGGTGAAGGAGGAAAGGAGGAGGAGGGGGAGAGGGAGGTGAAGGAGGAAAGGAGGAGGAGGAGAGGGAGGTGAAGGAGTAAAGGAGGAGGAGGAGGAGAGGGAGGTGAAGGAGGAGGAGGATGAGAGGGAGGTGAAGGAGGAAAGGAGGAGGATGAGAGGGAGGTGAAGGAGGAAAGGATGAGGAGGAGGAGGAGATGGAGGTGAAGGAAAGGGAGGTGAAGGAGTAAAGGTGGAGGAGGAAGAGAGGGAGGTGAAGGAGGAAAGGAGGTGCTGCCGTTTGGGATATAATCCAGGAGTCATCATCTTCTAACCCTGAAATTACTAAAGTATTATCCTGTAGTCATGGAGACACACACACACACGCTATGGAGAGAGCGAACTGACACACTCTCGCTCGTGCACACACACACGCACACACACACACACACGTGCACACACACACACACACGTGCACACACACACACGCACACACGCACACGCACACACGCGCTCACATGCACATGCACACGCACACACGCGCTCACATGCACATGCGCATGCACACGCACACGCACACACGCGCTCACATGCACACGCACACGCGCACACACGCACACACGGGCGCACCAATCCTTTCCCTGAGAGTTGATTTCCTCTGTTCCATGGTGCCTGTAAGTAATATAGGAGTATGCAATGTAACGAGCCCTGAGACACACACACACACACACACACACACACACACACACACACACACACACACACAATGGCGTACATATCGTAATGAGTGGGGAGGGGAAAGGAGGAGAAGGAGGGGCTGTGAATGAAAGTCTGAGAAGCTGCGGTGAGTTGCCAGAGGGACACATTTGAGGGTAACACAGGGTGCGTTGAGTGATGGGGGGGAGCAGTGTTTAGAAACACCAGTCCTCCAGTCAGTCTGTAGCCTCAGAGCCTGGCTGTCTGCATAACGCCCCCGTCTCCCTTCACCACATGGACCCCCACCACTGTAAGCAGGATGGTACATACACACTCACTGCATGGCATACCACGCCTACTGCCTGCATGTGCAACGCTAAAATTAGCCCCCCTAGAACCAGATGGAATTTTGGAGCAGAATAAACTTTTGGTGAATTTATTATATTAAGCCTTTCCAAAGAATATTAGGAACAGAAGAAAGAGAGAAGGGAAGAAGGGGAGAACAGAAGAAAGAGAGAAGGGGAGAAGGGGGAAGAGAAGAAAGAGAGACGGGGGAAGAGAAGAAAGAGAGACGGGGGAAGAGAAGAAAGAGAGAAGGGGAGAAGGGGGAAGAGAAGAAAGAGAGACGGGGGAAGAGAAGAAAGAGAGACGGGGGAGGAGAAGAAGGAGAGAAGGGGGGAACAGAAGAGAGAGAAGGGGAGAACAGAAGAGAGAGAGAAGGGGAGAACAGAAGAGAGAGAGAAGGGGAGAAGGGGGAGGATAAGAAGGAGAGAAGGGGGGAACAGAAGAGAGAGAGAAGGGGAGAACAGAAGAGAGAGAGAAGGGGGAAGAGAAGAAAGAGAGAAGGGGAGAACAGAAGAGAGAGAGGAGGGGGGAAGGGGGAGGAGAAGAAGGAGAGATGGGGGGAACAGAAGAAAGAGAGAAAGATAGTACCCTAGGAACCTAATTTAGGATCTATTATGAATGTACCCAGGAATCTCACGTAAGGAGCTATTATGATTGTAACACAGGAACCCCATTTAGAATGCTTAAGAGTGAGACTATAGTGCAGGGGTAGGCAAACCTGGGTGTGTTGAATTTAGGCAATCACTGAACCGATCAATTACCTCAGTTGGTCAGGTGGGAAGCCTAGTTGGAACAACATCCTGCGGTACCTGCGGCTCTCCAGGAACAAGGTTGCCTACCCCTGCTGTAGTGATTAGTATGAAAAGACCAGCTCAGAAAAACACAAGTCACATGAAGGAATAAAAGTGATAGAAGGAGCTGGCCATTAATAAGGAAACCATGAAACCATAGAAACCATAGAAAACCAGGAAGAAGACAGTCTGGCGAATATGTCAGTGCTCGCAGTCTGAGGGTCTGAGCATATCCTGTAGAACAGGAAGCAGCAGCTAGTTTGGTAGAGATTAAAACTGCAGTGAAGAAGGGTCATGCTGATTGAATAGGAATGGCAAACACCTGTGACTCGTCCAGTGTTTTTTCACGAGGCCTATGAGTCGATGTCCACTATAGAGCTACTATTTATCCGTAATGTAAGGCCAATGAACTGCAGACTACTGGACCTGAAAATCTGTCTTCAGAGGGCCAACTGTCTAACACGTAATGAGATCTTGAGATCTGGGCACTGTTGCAACATTACCATAGAACTGTAGGACCACCCATGAAAAGGCACTTGAGTAAAAAAAGGTTATGAAAAACCAAGTGCTAACCAAGGACGTGCAGGTGCCAGACGAACCTTTACATGCTACCAGAACCAACGTGGTGGAACCCATTGTTGAGGAGCCTTAATTTGCAAACAGAAGGTGGTGACCAACCGTAGTCAGTTGGGGAGGATGTTTTGAAGCTTGCATAGAGGAGCCTTTCCTCGGGTCAGTTCAGGCAATATGTATCCCAGCTCTTAGAAACGGAGGGCTCCATCTGTAACAATAAACACAATGATTAGAATGATCACAACAAAAAACATGAAATTAGCATTAAGCAGACAGTGAAGATACTGCGAGACACTTGTGAAGCTCAGTCTGTCTTTTTTGGAAGGTGTTTTGCCTTTGTCTGATACTTCAGCAACTGGTGTGTTAGTACAAGGCGTGGAAATGTGTGGCGTGGAAATGTTCCATTGTATAATGTGAAACTCAAGTCTGATCTTATTTCTGGTTCCGTTGTCGTTGGAGTGAGTCCTAGCCTACCGGTGAAGGGGGTCTCATTCATTTTGGGAAACGATTTGGTCGGAGGGAAGGGTCGTGCCAAACCCTGTCGTTTGCAAGAATCCCAGAGTAGAGGAACCCGATGGGCTATCAGAAAAGAGTTCCCAGCATGTGCCGTTACACAGGCTATGTCTAAGAAAGTTGAAGCGAGCAAGTCAAGTGTTGAGGAGGATGAGTGATCCTGATTTGGGGAAAACTCCTGAGTTGAAAACCCCAAAGGTGAGCGAGTTTGTAGGACTGCTGAAGGAAGAGAGGGTCCCTACAGTTGACACTTCCATGTATCAGATGCAGCTGATTGTGGAACAGAGTAATGATGTAATGATGTGTCCCACTCCCCTCTTTTTGCTGAGCTACGTCCAGAGGATCATTTTCATGAAGTTCATGTGGGTTACCTTGACAGAGACAGTGTTCTAATGAGGACGTGGCATTCTCGTGCCACTGTTGGGCAGGACTATAGGCCCAGTGTGTCTCAAATTGTCGTTCCAATTACGCTTTCGACAAGAGATACTGAAGTTGGCTCACGGTGGTAGTATGCCAGGCCATCTTGGGGTCAGCATGACAAACAGTATGTTGTTTCTTACTGTAAATCCTGTCGCGTTTGCCCTTGGATGGGTAAACTGAACCAAGCCGTACCAATGGCACCTTTGCAGCCTATTCCTGCTTTTGACAAACCTTTCAGCAGGGATCTGGTGAATTGTGTTGATCCTTTGCCCAAAGCAAAGAATGTTAATGAGTTTCTCTTAACCATTATGTGCTCTGTCACTCGTTTCCCTGAGGCCATTCCACTAAGGAAAATCACAAGAGCAAAGGTATTATTCATATTACAGGAATTTCCCCTTGAAATCAGACCCGTGGTAAAGACAATTTGGTAGCTGAATGTCTTTCAAGGGTGGGCTGCCATTACGTTTTGTGTTTTTTTGTTTGTGTGTAGCCCTGGCTCACCATTTATTCTGACTGTACTCTTTGCCGTTATGGAGATGTGTTTTGGTTTGGTTGGGCTCGTTCCAAGGGGAGGAGAGTTATAGCACCGTACATGAGTTTTTCAAACCTTTCGAGTTTTAGGCAACTATAAAAAATAAAAAAATACAAAGAAAACGTTACGGTAACGTTAGCAGTTAACTTAGCTAACACATCCGCAGCAACTAACGTGCTATCCAGCAGATCTATTGTAGAGTTAACTTAGGGCCAGGGAACTTGTTTATGATGTAGAGCTAACTTAGGGCCAGGGAACTTGTTTATGATTTAGAGCTAACTTAGGGCAAGGGAACTTGTTTATGATTTAGAGCTAACTTAGGGCAAGGGAACTTGTTTATGGTGTAGAGCTAACTTAGGGCCAGGGAACTTGTTTATGGTGTAGAGCTAACTTAGGGCCTAGGATTTTGTTTATGATGTAGAGTTAACTTAGGGCCAGGGAACTTGTTTATGATTTAGAGCAAACTTAGGGCAAGGGAACTTGTTTATGGTGTAGAGCTAACTTAGGGCAAGGGAACTTGTTTATGGTGTAGAGTTAACTTAGGGCAAGGGAACTTGTTTATGGTGTAGAGTTAACTTAGGGCAAGGGAACTTGTTTATGATGTAGAGTTAACTTAGGGCAAGGGAACTTGTTTATGATTTAGAGCTAACTTAGGGCCAGGGAACTTGTTTGTGATGTAGAGCTAACTTAGGGCAAGGGAACTTGTTTGTGATGTAGAGCTAACTTAGGCCAGGGAACTTGTTTATGATGTAGAGTTAACTTAGGGCAAGGGAACTTGTTTATGATTTAGAGCTAACTTAGGGCTAGGGAACTTGTTTGTGATGTAGAGCTAACTTAGGGCAAGGGAACTTGTTTGTGATGTAGAGTTAACTTAGGGCAAGGGAACTTGTTTATGATTTAGAGCTAACTTAGGGCCAGGGAACTTGTTTATGATGTAGAGCTAACTTAGGGCAAGGGAACTTGTTTATGATGTAGAGCTAACTTAGGGCAAGGGAACTTGTTTATGATGTAGAGTTAACTTAGGGAAAGGGAACTTGTTTATGATGTAGAGCTAACTTAGAGCAAGGGAACTTGTTTATGATTTAGAGCTAAATTAGGGCCAGGGAACTTGTTTATGATTTAGAGCTAACTTAGGGCCAGGGAACTTGTTTATGATGTAGAGTTAACTTAGGGCAAGGGAACTTGTTTATGATGTAGAGCTAACTTCGAGCAAGGGAAATTGTTTATGATTTAGAGCTAAATTAGGGCCAGGGAACTTGTTTATGATGTAGAGCTAACTTAGGGCCAGGGAACTTGTTTATGATGTAGAGTTAACTTCGAGCAAGGGAAATTGTTTATGATTTAGAGCTAACTTAGGGCCAGGGAACTTGTTTATGATGTAGAGTTAACTTAGGGCCAGGGAACTTGTTTATGATTTAGAGCTAACTTAGGGCCTAGGATTTTGTTTATGATGTAGAGTTAACTTAGGGCAAGGGAACTTGTTTATGATGTAGAGCTAACTTAGGGCAAGGGAACTTGTTTATGATTTAGAGCTAACTTAGGGCAAGGGAACTTGTTTATGATTTAGAGCTAACTTAGGGCCTAGGATTTTGTTTATGATGTAGAGTTAACTTAGGGCCAGGGAACTTGTTTATGATTTAGAGCAAACTTAGGGCAAGGGAACTTGTTTATGGTGTAGAGCTAACTTAGGGCAAGGGAACTTGTTTATGGTGTAGAGTTAACTTAGGGCAAGGGAACTTGTTTATGATGTAGAGTTAACTTAGAGCAAGGGAAATTGTTTATGATTTAGAGCTAAATTAGGGCCAGGGAACTTGTTTATGATGTAGAGCTAACTTAGGGCCAGGGAACTTGTTTATGATGTAGAGTTAACTTCGAGCAAGGGAAATTGTTTATGATTTAGAGCTAACTTAGGGCCAGGGAACTTGTTTATGATGTAGAGTTAACTTAGGGCCAGGGAACTTGTTTATGATTTAGAGCTAACTTAGGGCCTAGGATTTTGTTTATGATGTAGAGTTAACTTAGGGCAAGGGAACTTGTTTATGATGTAGAGCTAACTTAGGGCCAGGGAACTTGTTTATGATGTAGAGTTAACTTAGGGCAAGGGAACTTGTTTATGATTTAGAGCTAACTTAGGGCCAGGGAACTTGTTTATGATGTAGAGCTAACTTAGGGCAAGGGAACTTGTTTATGATGTAGAGCTAACTTAGGGCCTAGGATCTTGTTTATGATGTAGAGCTAACTTAGGGCCAGGGAACTTGTTTATGATTTAGAGCTAACTTAGGGCAAGGGAACTTGTTTATGATGTAGAGTTAACTTAGGGCAAGGGAACTTGTTTATGATGTAGAGCTAACTTCGAGCAAGGGAAATTGTTTATGATTTAGAGCTAAATTAGGGCCAGGGAACTTGTTTATGATGTAGAGCTAACTTAGGGCCAGGGAACTTGTTTATGATGTAGAGTTAACTTCGAGCAAGGGAAATTGTTTATGATTTAGAGCTAACTTAGGGCCAGGGAACTTGTTTATGATGTAGAGTTAACTTAGGGCCAGGGAACTTGTTTATGATTTAGAGCTAACTTAGGGCCTAGGATTTTGTTTATGATGTAGAGTTAACTTAGGGCAAGTGAACTTGTTTATGATGTAGAGCTAACTTAGGGCAAGGGAACTTGTTTATGATTTAGAGCTAACTTAGGGCAAGGGAACTTGTTTATGATTTAGAGCTAACTTAGGGCAAGGGAACTTGTTTATGATTTAGAGCTAACTGAGGGCAAGGGAACTTGTTTATGATGTAGAGCTAACTTAGGGCCAGGGAACTTGTTTATGATTTAGATCTAACTTAGTGCCAGGGTAACTTGTTTATGATTTAGAGCTAACTTAGGGCAAGGGATCTTGTTAATGATTTAGAGCTAACTTAGGGCAAGGGATCTTGTTTATGATGTAGAGCTAACTTAGGGCCTAGGATCTTGTTTATGATGTAGAGCTAACTTAGGGCCTAGGGAACTTGTTTATGATTTAGAGCTAACTTAGGGCAAGGGATCTTGTTAATGATTTAGAGCTAACTTAGGGCAAGGGAACTTGTTTATGATTTCGAGCTAACTTAGGGCAAGGGATCTTGTTTATGATGTAGAGCTAACTTAGGGCCTAGGATCTTGTTTATGATGTATAGTTGCTCAACTTTCAGAATTTCAAGAAGGCGCCAAAACTGAATGAACTAAAGTTAGCTAGTGTCCAGGTAATAACACAATTACTTTACGGGGCTAGGTTATATGCCAATAAATTACTTTCCAGCAGCTATCGTCAAAAAATCATCATCAAATCAAATCTAATCAAATGTATTTATATATAAGCCCTTCGTACATCAGCTGATATCTCAAAGTGCTGTACAGAAACCCAGCCTAAAGCCCCAAACAGCAAGCAATGCAGGTGTAGAAGCATGGTGGCCAGGAAAAACTCCCTAGAAAGGCCAAAACCTAGGAAGAAACTTAGAGAGGAACCAGGCTATGATTAAAAAATATTCTACATTTTAATTTCAAGGCACAACTTTGTATTGAACTAACCGTAGCTGGCTAGCTACAGCACATCATGTAAATATACTGTAGGCTAATCATTACTATACTTGCGAGCCACGACCAGCAGCATATATGTGACCTTGTCCTTGCAGAGGATAGCTACAATTTGAAATGACTCTGTGTGCTGCCTGCTAAAGAAAGTTTATGACACAAGACAACATGTTGTTCAGCAAACAGTAAAATGTTCATTGTAATGTTGTTGATATTGCCTGTGTCACGCCCTGAGAGCCATTGGTTCTCTGTGGTGTAGTAGGTCAGGGCGTGACTATGGGGTGTTCTAGCTCTATATTTCTATGTTGGTGTTTTGTATGGTTCCCAATTAGAATCGTTGCCTCTAATTGGGGATCATATTTAGGTAGCCATTTCTCCCACCTGTGTTTAGGGGATATTGTTTGTGCTTGTAGCACCGCTGAGGTTACGTTTCGTTGCTTGTTTATTGTTTTTTTGAGAAGTTTCACTACAATAAAGATGTGGAACTCAACACACGCTGCACCTTGGTCTCGTCCTTATTACGAACGTGACAGCCTGCCTTAACAGCAGAGGTCGCACGATTGTTATACAGTATTTAAGTCATTTAGCAGATGCTCTTTTGCAGAGTGACTTACATGAACAATTATAGTTAAGTGCCAGATGTTTTACCTGTCGCCCATCGTTTGTTGTTCTTGTTGCTTTTACTTCAGGCATTGAAAAACAGGAAGTTAGTTACACTTGTGAGAGTGCAGGAAGCACAACATGTATTCTTTATCTGAGTTTTAATAAAGAAGTTGAGTAATAAATCATAATTATTTCACAGCTAAACATTACATTCATGACAGTGAATATGAATCCTTGACGTAAAATGCCCATATGGATATGGTTGACTGTTGTCCATGAATAGCCTCCAGAAAATATGTGTAAATAAGCATTTAAGATAATTCAGACCAGACCTTATGGCTTCATTTTTATATATTATATATCAACGTGGAATGATGGCTAACCACAGCTCTCTTCTCCTGGGGGGAAACACAGAGCAAATATCGCAGCTAAACTCTAGCCTGGGATCAGAGATTTGACGTCTGAATAGTAGACAGCGCCAGGTCGTTGGTTGCGAAAGCAGCGAATGGGGGGCCCCGGTTGGAAGCGGTGGAGGTGGCCACAGCCGCGGAGGCAGAAGGACCAGTCTGGTCAGAGACGCTCATACTGTAGTTTCGCGTCTTGGAATTCCCCTTCGCTGATTTCTGGAGCCCTTTCTTCTCTTTTCCGGAAGGAACGAATGCCGTCGTCTGAGAGATGCGGAGATTAACTGAGTATGCTACAGAGAAGAAGTTGAGCGTCAAAAAATGGGCCCACTTTCCTAACGGCGATTCTCTAACTTCTTCGCTGGGAAATCTTGGTGGTGGTGAATTGCCTGGGAGTGGGTATAAATCGATTTTCAAAATCCCGAAGCATCCCTTTAAACAGACTCCAGGCTGGTTGAAAGGGACATCCCTTTAAACAGACTCCAGACTGGTTGAAAGGGACATCCCTTTAAACAGACTCCAGGCTGGTTGAAAGAGACATCCCTTTAAACAGACTCCAGGCTGGTTGAAAGGGACATCCCTTTAAACAGACTCCAGACTGGTTGAAAGAGACATCCCTTTAAACAGACTCCAGGCTGGTTGAAAGAGACATCCCTTTAAACAGACTCCAGGCTGGTTGAAAAATACATCCCTTTAAACAGACTCCAGGCTGGTTGAAAGGGACATCCCTTTAAACAGACTCCAGGCTGGTTGAAAGAGACATCCCTTTAAACAGACTCCAGGCTGGTTGAAAGGGACATCCCTTTAAACAGACTCCAGACTGGTTGAAAGGGACATCCCTTTAAACAGACTCCAGGCTGGTTGAAAGGGACATCCCTTTAAACAGACTCCAGGCTGGTTGAAAGGGACATCCCTTTAAACAGACTCCAGGCTGGTTGAAAGAGACATCCCTTTAAACAGACTCCAGGCTGGTTGAAAGGGACATCCCTTTAAACAGACTCCAGGCTGGTTGAAAGAGACATCACTTTAAACAGACTCCAGGTTGGTTGAAAGAGACATCCCTTTAAACAGACTCCAGACTGGTTGAAAGGGACGTCCCTTTAAACAGACTCCAGGCTGGTTGAAAGAGACTTTGGGGTTCCAGCTGTCATTTCAATCAAATAAACAGATCTCAGTCCTGGTAAAGCCCATAACTAACAAGAGTAAGAACATAACTGACCACCTACAGCAGCAGAGGAAAGGCCACCTACTATCTGCTACTTCCGCAATGACATTATTATTTTAATGTCCTCTGATGGAAACAGCCCTGAACCAGAAGGTTTAATCTCTGGTCCCTGATGGAAACAGCCCTGAACCAGAGGGTTTAACCTCTGGTCTCTGATGGAAACAGCCCTGAACCAGAGGGTTTAATCTCTAACCCCTGATGGAAACAGCCCTGAACCAGAGGGTTTAACCTCTAACCCCTGATGGAAACAGCCCTGAACCAGAGGGTTAAATCTCTAACCTCTGATGGAAACAGCCCTGAACCAGAGGGTTTAACGTCTAACCTCTGATGGAAACAGCCCTGAACCAGAGGGTTTAACCTCTAACCCCTGATGGAAACAGCCCTGAACCAGAGGGTTTAACCTCTAACCTCTGATGGAAACAGCCCTGAACCAGAGGGTTTAATCTCTGGTCCCTGATGGAAACAGCCCTGAACCAGAGGGTTTAACTGGTTTCTGATGGAAACAGCCCTGAACCAGAGGGTTTAATCTCTAACCTCTGATGGAAACAGCCCTGAACCAGAGGGTTTAACTGGTCTCTGATGGAAACAGCCCTGAACCAGAGGGTTTAACTGGTTTCTGATGGAAACAGCCCTGAACCAGAGGGTTTAATCTCTAACCTCTGATGGAAACAGCCCTGAACCAGAGGGTTTAACTGGTCTCTGATGGAAACAGCCCTGAACCAGAGGGTTTAACTGGTCTCTGATGGAAACAGCCCTGAACCAGAAGGTTTAACTGGTCTCTGATGGAAACAGCCCTGAACCAGAGGGTTTAATCTCTAACCTCTGCTTTAGCATGTGTTTTGTTGTCAGTCAGACCGCCACCATGTTTATACAACAGTAGTAACAGAAGAGGTCTGGTTGGGGTCTACAACAGAAGCTCAGTCTCATTAAGGTTTAAAACAGTTACTGAACAGTAGTACTTCACTGAACTTCATGGGGCCTGGAGGCTTTTCTCCACAGCAGGAAGAGAAAGGTAGAGAGGGATGGAAGTTAGAGGGGGATGGAAGGATGGGGGGATGGGGGAGGATAGTTCCAGAAAGGGTCAGGTGTTAACACACCCAGAAGGTCACCAAATGTTATCACAGAGACGCTCGACACTCACTTTCAATTCAGAAACTTTCTTTCTCTTCTCTCCGCTACAATCTCACCTTCCATTCAGACACTTCCTCTCCTCTCTGATCTGCTCTCACCTTTCATTCAGACACTTCCTCTCTGATCTGCTCTCACCTTCCATTCAGACACTTCCTCTCTGATCTGCTCTCACCTTCCATTCAGACACTTCCTCTCTGATCAGCTCTCACCTTCCATTCAGACACTTCCTCTCTAATCGGCTCTCACCTTCCATTCAGACACTTCCTCTCTGATCGGCTCTCACCTTCCATTCAGACACTTCCTCTCTGATCAGCTCTCACCTTCCATTCAGACACTTCCTCTCTGATCAGCTCTCACCTTCCATTCAGACACTTCCTCTCTGATCGGCTCTCACCTTCCATTCAGACACTTCCTCTCTGATCGGCTCTCACCTTCCATTCAGACACTTCCTCTCCTCTCTGATCTGCTCTCACCTTCCATTCAGACACTTTCTCTCTGATCAGCTCTCACCTTCCATTCAGACACTTCCTCTCCTCTCTGATCAGCTCTCACCTTCCATTCAGACACTTCCTCTCTGATCAGCTCTCACCTTCCATTCAGACACTTCCTCTCCTCTCTGATCAGCTCTCACCTTCCATTCAGACACTTCCTCTCTGATCGGCTCTCACCTTTCATTCAGACACTTCCTCTCTGATCGGCTCTCACCTTCCATTCAGACACTTCCTCTCTGATCGGCTCTCACCTTCCATTCAGACACTTCCTCTCTGATCGGCTCTCACCTTTCATTCAGACACTTCCTCTCCTCTCTGATCGGCTCTCACCTTCCATTCAGACACTTCCTCTCTGATCGGCTCTCACCTTCCATTCAGACACTTCCTCTCTGATCTGCTCTCACCTTCCATTCAGACACTTCCTCTCTGATCTGCTCTCACCTTCCATTCAGACACTTCCTCTCTGATCAGCTCTCACCTTCCATTCAGACACTTCCTCTCTGATCTGCTCTCACCTTCCATTCAGACACTTCCTCTCTGATCTGCTCTCACCTTCCATTCAGACACTTCCTCTCCTCTCTGATCAGCTCTCACCTTCCATTCAGACACGTCCTCTCTGATCAGCTCTCACCTTCCATTCAGACACTTCCTCTCTGATCTGCTCTCACCTTTCATTCAGACACTTCCTCTCTGATCGGCTCTCACCTTCCATTCAGACACTTCCTCTCCTCTCTGATCAGCTCTCACCTTCCATTCAGACACTTCCTCTCTGATCTGCTCTCACCTTCCATTCAGACACTTCCTCTCCTCTCTGATCGGCTCTCACCTTCCATTCAGACACTTCCTCTCTGATCTGCTCTCACCTTCCATTCAGACACTTCCTCTCTGATCAGCTCTCACCTTCCATTCAGACACTTCCTCTCCTCTCTGATCAGCTCTCACCTTTCATTCAGACACTTCCTCTCTGATCAGCTCTCACCTTCCATTCAGACACTTCCTCTCTGATCAGCTCTCACCTTCCAATTCAGACACTTCCTTCCATTCAGACACTTCCTCTCTGATCAGCTCTCACCTTCCATTCAGACACTTCCTCCCTGATCAGCTCTCACCTTCCATTCAGACACTTCCTCTCTGATTGGCTCTCACCTTCCATTCAGACACTTCCTCTCTGATCGGCTCTCACCTTCCATTCAGACACTTCCTCTCTGATCAGCTCTCACCTTCCATTCAGACACTTCCTCTCTGATCTGCTCTCACCTTCCATTCAGACACTTCCTCTCTGATCTGCTCTCACCTTCCATTCAGACACTTCCTCTCTGATCTGCTCTCACCTTCCATTCTGACACTTCCTCTCTGATCTGCTCTCAACTTCCATTCAGACACTTCCTCTCCTCTCTGATCGGCTCTCACTTTCCATTCAAACACTTCCTCTCCTCTCTGATTGGCTCCCACCTACACACACAGATTGTTTTGATCACGCATACTGGGATATGTTCCGTGTATCTACCAGGAATAATAATTGATGAATACACTGATACGGTGACTGAGTTTATCAGGAAGTGTATAGGAGATGTTGTACCCACTGTGACTATTAATACCTACCCTAACCAGAAACCGTGGATAGATGGCAGCATTTGCGCAAAACTGAAATCGCAAACCACAGCAAGGTGACTGGTAATATGGCAGAATACAAACAGTGTAGTTATTCCCTTCGCATGGCAATCAAACGGGCAAAACATCAGTACAGAGACAAAGTGGAGTCGCAATTCAACGGCTCAAACACGAGACGTATGTGGCAGGGTCTCCAGACAATCACGGATTACAAAGGGAAAATCAGCCACGTCGAGGACACCAATGTCTTGCTTCTGAACAAACTAAACACCTTCTTCGCCCGCTTTGAAGATAACACAGTGCCACCCACGCAGCCCATGGACTGTTGGCTCTCCTTCTCTGTGGCCAACGTGAGTAAGAGGTTTAAGCGTGTTAACCCTCGCAAGGCTGCCGGCCAAGACGGCATGCCTTGCTGCGTCCTCAGAGAATGCGCAGACCAGCTGGCTAGTGTGTTTACGGACATATTCAATCTCTCACTATTCCATTCTGCTGTCCCAGCATACTTCAAGATGGCCACCATTGTTCCTGTACCCAAGAAAGAAAAGGTAACTGAACTAAATGACTACCACCCCATAGCACTCACTTCTGTCATCATGAAGTGCTTTTAGAGACTAGTCAAGGATCATATCACCTCTACCTTACCTGTCACCCTAGACCCACTTCAAATTGCTTACCGCCCCAATAGATCCACAGACGATGCAATCCTCATCACACTTACCTATGTAAGAATGCTGTTCTTTGACGATAGCTCAGCATTTAAGACCATAGTACCCTTCAAGCTCATCATTAAGATCAAGGCCCTGGGTCTGAACCCCGCCTTATGCAACTCGGTCCTGGACATCCTGTTGGGCCACCGCCAGGTGGTGAAGGTAGGAAACAACACCTTCACTTTGCTATTCTTCAACACTGGTGCCCCACAAGGGTGCGTGCTCAGCCCCCTCCTGTACTCCCTCTTCACCCATGACTACGTGGCCAAGCACGCCTCAAATTCAATCATCACGCTTGCAGATTACACAATACTAGCAGGCTTGATTACGAGACGAGTAGGTGAGGGCCCTGGCGGTGTGGTGCCAGAAAAATTACCTCTCACTCAACGTCAACAAAACAAAGGAGATGATCGTGGACTTCAGGAAAAAGCAGAGGGAGCACGCCCCTATCCGCATCGACGGGACTGCAGTGGAGAAGGTGGAAAGCTTCAAGTTCCTCGGCATACACATCACGGACAAACTGAAATAGTCCACCCACATAGACAGTGTGGTGAAGAAGGTGCAACAGCGCCTCTTCAACCTGAGGAGGCTGAAGAATTTTGGCTTGGCACCCAATACCCTCACAAACTTTTACAGATGCACAATTGAGAGCATCCTGTCGTGCTGTATCACCGCCTGGTACGGAAACTGCACCGCCCACAACCGCAGGGCTCTCCAGAGGGTGGTGTGGTCTGCCCAACGCATCCCCGGGGGCAAATTACCTGTCCTCCATGACACCTATATCACCCGATATCACAGGAAGGCCAAAAAGATAATCAAGGACACCACCACCGAGCCGCTGCCTGTTCACCTCGCTACCATCCAGAAGGCGAGGTAAGTACAAGTTCATTTTCTAGTGGCTGTTACACAGCAATATAGGGAGCTAGCTATGTGCTACGTTAGGCTAGCATAGCTGGTAGCTAGCTATGTGCTACGTTAGGCTAGCGTAGCTAGTAGCTAGCTAGCCAGCTAACTCTGGTAGTGCCTATGTTTTCTAGAAACTCTACTCAAAAGTATGTGGACACCTGCTCGTCGAACATCTCATTCCAAAATCATGGGCATTAGTATGGAGTTGGTCCCCCTTTGCTGCCTTCTGGGAAGGCTTTCCACTAGATGTTGGAACATTGCTGCTGGGACTTGCTTCCATTCAACCACAAGAGCAGTCTGTGTTCCAATTCATCTCAAAGGTGTTCGATGGGGTTGAGGTCAGGGCTCTGTGAAGGCCAGTCAAGTTCTTCCATACCGATCTCAACAAACCATTTCTGTATGGACCTCGCTTTGTGCACGGGGGCATTGTCATGCTGAAACAGGAAAGAGCCTTCCCAAAACTTTTGCCACAGATTTGGAATTACAGAATTGTCTAGAATGTCATTGTATGCTGTAGCGTTAAGATTTCCCTTCGCTAGAACTAAGGGGCCCGAACCATGGCGCTATGCGTTCGGGCAGGTAGCGTTATCCAGGCATCAGCCATACCCAGATTCGTCTGTCTGATTGCCAGATGGTGAGGCGTGATTCATCACTCCAGAGAATGCGTTTCCACTGCTCCATAGTCCAACGGTGGCGCTTGGCATTTTGCATGGTGATCTTAGGCTTGTGTTGTGCTGCTCGTCCATGGAAACCCATTTCATGAAGCTCCCGACGAACAGTTTTTGTGCTGTTGACCGGTGCAGCTCTAGCAGGGCAGAAATTTGACGAACTAACTTGTTGGAAAGGTAGCATCCTATGAGCTCTTCAGTACGGGACATCCGACCACCAATGTTTGTCTATGGAGATTGCATGGCTGCGTGCTCGATTTTTATACACCTGTCAGCAACCGGTGCAGCTGAAATAGCCGAATCCACTCATTTGAAGGGTTGTCCACGTACTGCTGGTCATGTAGTGTAGACCCTAATAATAGACTTCCTACCTGGAGTTTTGTTACCATCTGTTGATGTCCAGAGTTTTCTACTTACCACAGATGGTGATGATATAAAACACCAGAGATTATATTGAGACAACTCTATTTTTTGACCTGGCAGTAATTAGTCATGTTTTTATTATATTAAAACTCAACACAATCCAGTATTTAAATCTCGATTCAAATGTCAATTGTAGTTGTTTGTTCGACTATATTTTCCCCATGTTTAACATCACCAGAGTAAAATAGAGTTCAAGACGTAACAAGATAATAGACTCCCCCAATAACGCTATAATCTATCATTCTTATTAGGAAGAAGGAATATGAATCCCATTTGTCAATCAGCCTTTTTAGCTTGGCCTTTAATCAATGTCGTGTTTCTTGATTCATATTTTTTATGGCTGTGTTTATTTTTTTTATTGTACATGTTGTGTTGCTCATTTAATGCACTTCAAATATAGTTTGAATTGAAGTTTGATTCCATACTAGATTTTTAATTGATCACATGACAAGAGTCGTATGAATATAAAGTCCATAGACTCAACAGTAGTGCACTATAGAGGAAACAGGGCCCTGGTCTAAAGCAGTGCACTATAGAGGAAACAGGGTCCTGGTCTAAAGTATAATAGACTCCACAGTAGTGCACTATAGAGGAAACAGTTTGCCATTTCAGACAGGGGGACTGGGAGACTGGGGGACTGGGGGACTGGGAGACTGGGAGACTGGGGGACTGGGAGACTGGGAGACTGGGAGACTGGGGGACTGGGAGACTGGGAGACTGGGGGACTGGGGGACTGGGGGACTGGGGGACTGAGGGACTGGGAGACTGGGGGACTGGGGGACTGGGAGACTGGGGGACTGGGGGACTGGGAGACTGGGGGACTGGGGGACTGGGAGACTGGGGGACTGGGAGACTGGGGGACTGGGAGACTGGGAGACTGGGAGACTGGGGGACTGGGAGACTGGGGGACTGGGGGACTGGGAGACTGGGGGACTGGGAGACTGGGAGACTGGGGGACTGGGAGACTGGGGGACTGGGGGACTGGGAGATGGGGGACTGGGGGACTGGGAGACTGGGGGACTGGGAGACTGGGAGACTGGGAGACTGGGAGACTGGGAGACTGGGGGACTGGGAGACTGGGGGACTGGGAGATGGGGGACTGGGAGACTGGGGGACTGGGAGATGGGGGACTGGGGGACTGGGGGACTGGGAGATGGGGGACTGGGGGACTGGGAGACTGGGAGACTGGGGGACTGGGGGACTGGGAGACTGGGAGATGGGGGACTGGGGGACTGGGGGACTGAGAGACTGGGAGATGGGGGACTGGGGGACTGGGAGATGGGGGACTGGGGGACTGGGAGATGGGGGACTGGGGGACTGGGAGACTGGGAGATGGGGGACTGAGGGACTGGGAGACTGGGGGACTGGGAGACTGGGAGACTGGGAGACTGGGGGACTGGGAGACTGGGGGACTGGGGGACTGGGGGACTGAGAGACTGCGAGACTGGGGGACTGGGAGACTGGGGGACTGGGGGACTGGGAGACTGGGGGACTGGGGGACTGGGAGACTGGGGGACTGGGGGACAGGGGGACTGGGAGACTGGGGGACTGGGACACTGGGGGACAGGGGGACTGGGGGACTGGGGGACTGGGAGACTGGGGGACTGGGAGACTGGGGGACAGGGAGACTGGGGGACTGGGAGACTGGGGGACTGGGAGACTGGGAGACTGGGGGACTGGGAGACTGGGGGACAGGGGGACTGGGGACGGGGGGACTGGGGGACTGGGGGACTGGGGGACTGGGAGACTGGGAGACTGGGGGACAGGGGGACTATGGACAGGGGGACTGGGGGACTGGGAGACTGGGGGACTGGGAGACTGGGGGACTGGGAGACTGGGGGACTGGGAGACTGGGGGACAGGGGTACTGGGGACAGGGGGACAGGGGGACTAGGGGACTGGGGGACAGGGGGACTGGGGACAGGGGGACTGGGGGACTGGGGGACTGGGAGACTGGGGGACTGAGGGACTGGGGGACTGGGAGACTGGGAGACTGGGAGACTGTGGGACTGGGAGACTGGGGGACTGGGGGACTGGGGGACTGGGAGACTGGGGGACTGAGAGACTGGGGGACTCGGGACCGGGAGACTGAGGGACTGGGAGACTGGGGGACTGGGGGACTGAGAGACTGGGAGACTGGGTGACTGGGGGACTGGGAGACTGGGGGACTGGGGGACTGGGAGACTGGGGGACTGAGGGACTGGGGGACTGGGGGACTGGGGGACTGAGGGACTGGGAGACTGGGGGACTGGGAGACTGGGTAACTGGGGGACTGGGGGACTGGGGGACTGGGAGACTGGGGGACTGGGGGACTTGGAGACTGGGAGACTGGGGGACTGGGGAACTGGGAGACTGGGGGACTGAGGGACTGGGAGACTGGGGGACAGGGGTACTGGGGACAGGGGGACAGGGGGACTAGGGGACTGGGGGACAGGGGGACTGGGAGACTGGGGGACTGAGGGACTGGGGGACTGAGAGACTGGGAGACTGGGAGACTGGGGGACTGGGGGACTGGGAGACTGGGGGACTGGGGGACTGGGGAGACTGGGGGACTCGGGACCGGGAGACTGAGGGACTGGGGAGACTGGGGGACTGAGAGACTGGGAGACTGGGTGACTGGGGGACTGGGGGACTGGGGGACTGGGAGACTGGGGGACTGAGGGACTGGGGGACTGGGGGACTGGGGGACTGAGAGACTGGGAGACTGGGAGACTGGGAGACTGGGGGACTGGGGGACTGGGTAACTGGGGGACTGGGGGACTGGGAGACTGGGGGACTGGGGGACTGGGAGACTGGGGGACTGGGGAACTGGGAGACTGGGGGACTGAGGGACTGGGAGACTGGGGGACTGGGGGACTGGGAGACTGGGGGACTGGGGGAATGGGAGACTGGGGGACAGAGGGACTGGGGGACTGGGAGACTGGGGGACTGGGGGACTGGGAGACTGGGGGACAGGGGGACTGGGGGACTGGGAGACTGGGGGACTGGGGGACTGGGAGACTGGGGGACAGGGGGACTGGGAGACTGGGGGACTGGGAGACTAGGGGACAGGGGGACTGGGGGACTGGGGGACTGGGAGACTGGGGGACTGGGGGACAGGGGGACTGGGAGACTGGGAGACTGGGGGACTGGGGAGACTGGGAGACTGGGGGACAGGGGGACTGGGGGACTGGGGGACAGGGGGACTGGGGGACTGGGAGACTGGGGGACTGGGAGACTGGGGGACTGGGAGACTGGGGGACAGGGGGACTGGGGGACTGGGAGACTGGGGGACTGGGAGACTGGGGGACTGGGGGACAGGGGGACTGGGAGACTGGGGGACAGGGGGAGTGGGGGACTGAGAGACTGGGGGACTGAGAGACTGGGGGACTGGGAGACCGGGGGACCGAGGGACTCAGGACTGGGAGACTGAGGGACTGAGGGACGGGGGGACTCGGGACTGGGAGACTGGGGGACTGAGGGACTGGGGGACTGGGAGACTGGGAGACTGGGGGACTGGGGGACTGGGAGACTGGGGAACTGGGAGACTGGGAGACTGGGGGACTGGGGGACTGGGAGACTGGGGGACTGGGAGACTGGGGGACAGGGGGACTGGGAGACTGGGGGACTGGGGAACTGGGAGACTGGGGGACTGAGGGACTGGGAGACTGGGGGACTGGGGGACTCGGGACCGGGAGACTGAGGGACTGGGGGACTGGGAGACTGGGGGACTGGGGGACTGAGAGACTGGGAGACTGGGTGACTGGGGGACTGGGGGACTGGGAGACTGGGGGACTGAGGGACTGGGGGACTGGGGGACTGGGGGACTGAGAGACTGGGAGACTGGGAGACTGGGAGACTGGGGGACTGGGGGACTGGGTAACTGGGGGACTGGGAGACTGGGGGACTGGGGGACTGGGAGACTGGGGGACTGGGGAACTGGGAGACTGGGGGACTGAGGGACTGGGAGACTGGGGGACTGGGGGACTGGGAGACTGGGGGACTGGGGGAATGGGAGACTGGGGGACAGAGGGACTGGGGGACTGGGAGACTGGGGGACTGGGGGACTGGGAGACTGGGGGACTGGGGGACTGGGAGACTGGGGGACTGGGGGACTGGGGGACTGGGGGACAGGGGGACTGGGAGACTGGGGGACTGGGAGACTAGGGGACAGGGGGACTGGGGGACTGGGGGACTGGGAGACTGGGGGACTGGGGGACAGGGGGACTGGGGGACTGGGAGACTGGGGGACTGGGAGACTGGGAGACTGGGGGACAGGGGGACTGGGGGACTGGGGGACAGGGGGACTGGGGGACTGGGAGACTGGGGGACTGGGGGAATGGGAGACTGGGGGACAGAGGGACTGGGGGACTGGGAGACTGGGGGACTGGGGGACTGGGAGACTGGGGGACAGGGGGACTGGGGGACTGAGAGACTGGGGGACTGGGGGACTGAGAGACTGGGGGACTGGGGGACTGGGGGACTGGGGGAATGAAAGCCTGAGAAGTGTACTGGATGGGATTTTAAAATATCCTTTCTATTTACCCTGAATAAAAGACCATATTACTGCATTCCTGTCAGACACACACGTCTCTCTCTCTGTATTCACTGTTTGCCAGGCCCGAAAGGCAACAGACAATTTGCTGCATTTTGCAGATTTTCTGAGACTCTCAATCTACTGTTCAAACAAATGACCTCACAGCGAATCAGAGTGGAGAGAAGACAACAACATCACAACAGATGATGTTGTTGGGTAATCACCAATAGTTTACACCCTTCTTCAACAGTTTAAATATTTACTGGACTTACACAAACCCATAATCCTCTCACTGTATCATGGGGTGATGGTCTTCAGACTTTCAATATTCTCCGGCTAGGTCTGGGGTGGAGGAGACGGAGGAGACGGAGGAAAAGGAGGAGTATTTGTAACCTTTATTTAACTAAGTCAGTTAAGGACAAATTCTTATTTATAATGACGGCCTAGCCAGGCCAAACCCGGACGACGCTGGGCCAAACCCGGATGACGCCGCCCTACGGGACTCCCATAGGCGGAGGAGATAGAAATCTCTTTATACACAAACTGTCCGTTGAGTCAGTCTTCCTGTCGGAAGCAGAGATCACGACGATCTCAGAGACAACGATCTCAGACATGTTCAGCGACTCTAGATAAATAAATGTACAGCAGAGGTACTGACTGGCTATAGTTTCTGGGGGCTTTGTGTCTATGAGGTTCTGTGTGTTCCTGCCCAGCTGAAATCAAACGTTCCCACAACATTAGAGAACGTTCCCTGAAGAATCTCATTAGGTCATTAATTAACATTTTCATAGAAATGTTTCCAACTGACCATTCCCTTAAAGTCTAATAGAGCTTAGCCAGAATGTGGTTACCTTGTTCTCACAATGTAAGATATTTAATGTTCGAGACACGTTTCATGGGAACGTTGCAAGGACAGTCGTGTGTCCATTGTTCTGTGGGTTAGGAGAATGTTCCCTCAAAGTCACACAAAACTTACACAGAACATGGTGTTCTCAGAATGTTCACTGAATGGACAAAACATTAAGAACACCTGCTCTTTCCATGACATAGACTGACCAGGTGAATCCAGGTGAAAGATATGATCCCTTATTGACGTCACTTGTTAAATCCACTTCAATCATTGTAGATGAAGGGGAGGAGACGGGTTGAATAAGGTTTTTTAAGCCTTGAGGCAATTGAGACATGGATTGTGTATGTCTGCCATTCAGAGGGTGAATGGACAGGACAAAATATTTAAGTGCCTTTGAACGGGGTATGGTAGTAGGTGCCAGGCTACCGGTTTGTGTTAAGAACTGCAAAGCTGCTGGGATTTTCACGCTCAACAATTTAGCATGTGATTCAAGAATGGTCGACCACCCAAAGGACATCCAGCCAACTTGACACAACTGTGTGAAGCATTGGAGTCAACATGGGCCAGCATTCCTGTGGAACACTTTCGACACCTTGTAGAGCCCATGCCCTGACGCACTGAGGCTGTTCTGAGGAGGGGGTGCTGTTTTCTACTCTCAGCGCTCAGTGTAAGATATTGATGATCGACACATGTTATCAGGAAGGAGTTCATCTATATCTATTAGAGGGGGAGGAGTTATTCTGTATATATTAGAAGAGGGGAGGAATTATTCTATATCTATGAGAAGGAAGGGGAGGAGTTATTCTATATCTGTGAGAAGGAAGGGGAGGAGTTATGCTATATCTATGAGAAGAGGGGAGGAGTTATTCTATATCTATGAGAAGAGGGACGGAGTTATTCTATATATATTATAGGAAGGGGAGGAGTTATTCTGTATATATTAGAGGAAGGGGAGGAGTTATTCTGTATACATTAGATGCGAGGGAGGAGTTATTATGTATATATTAGAGGGAGGGGAGGAGTTATGCTGTATATATTAGAGGAAGGGTAGGAGTTATTCTGTATATATTAGAGGAAGGGGAGGAGTTATTCTGTATATATTAGAGGGAGGGGAGGAGTTATGCTGTATATATTAGAGGAAGGGTAGGAGTTATTCTGTATATATTAGAGGAAGGGGAGGAGTTATTCTGTATATATTAGAGGGAGGGGAGGAGTTATGCTGTATATATTAGAGGAAGGGTAGGAGGGTTGGCATTAGTACAACTGTGGTATTAGTTTTACAGAGAAATCAACCGGTCCCAGCTCCAGAACCACAGAGAAATCAACCGGTCCCAGCTCCAGAACCACAGAGAAATCAACCGGTCCCAGCTCCAGAACCACAGAGAAATCAACCGGTCCCAGCTCCAGAACCACAGAGACCTCAATGGGTCCCAGCTCCAGAACCACAGAGAAATCAACAGGTCCCAGCTCCAGAACCACAGAGAAATCAACCGGTCCCAGCTCCAGAACCACAGAGAAATCAACCGGTCCCAGCTCCAGAACCACAGAGAAATCAATCGGTCCCAGCTCCAGAACCACAGAGACATCAATGGGTCCCAGCTCCAGAACCACAGAGACCTCAATGGGTCCCAGCTCCAGAACCACAGAGACCTCAATGGGTCCCAGCTCCAGAACCACAGAGAAATCAACCGGTCCCAGCTCCAGAACCACAGAGAAATCAACCGGTCCCAGCTCCAGAACCACAGAGACCTCAATGGGTCCCAGCTCCAGAACCACAGAGACCTCAATGGGTCCCAGCTCCAGAACCACAGAGAAATCAACCGGTCCCAGCTCCAGAACCACAGAGAAATCAACCGGTCCCAGCTCCAGAACCATAGAGAAATCAATGGGTCCCAGCTCCAGAACCATAGAGAAATCAACCGGTCCCAGCTCCAGAACCATAGAGAAATCAATGGGTCCCAGCTCCAGAACCATAGAGAAATCAACCGGTCCCAGCTCCAGAACCACAGAGAAAGCAATGGGTCCCAGCTCCAGAACCACAGAGAAATCAATGGGTCCCAGCTCCAGAACCATAGAGAAATCAACCTGTCCCAGCTCCAGAACCACAGAGAAATCAATGGGTCCCAGCTCCAGAACCACAGAGACCTCAATGGGTCCCAGCTCCAGAACCACAGAGAAATCAACCGGTCCCAGCTCCAGAACCACAGAGAAATCAACCGGTCCCAGCTCCAGAACCACAGAGAAATCAACCGGTCCCAGCTCCAGAACCACAGAGAAATCAACCGGTCCCAGCTCCAGAACCACAGAGACCTCAATGGGTCCCAGCTCCAGAACCACAGAGACCTCAATGGGTCCCAGCTCCAGAACCACAGAGACCTCAATTGGTCCCAGCTCCAGAACCACAGAGAAATCAACCGGTCCCAGCTCCAGAACCACAGAGAAATCAACCGGTCCCAGCTCCAGAACCACAGAGAAATCAACCGGTCCCAGCTCCAGAACCACAGAGACCTCAATGGGTCCCAGCTCCAGAACCACAGAGACCTCAATGGGTCCCAGCTCCAGAACCACAGAGAAATCAACCGGTCCCAGCTCCAGAACCACAGAGAAATCAACCGGTCCCAGCTCCAGAACCATAGAGAAATCAACCGGTCCCAGCTCCAGAACCATAGAGAAATCAATGGGTCCCAGCTCCAGAACCATAGAGAAATCAACCGGTCCCAGCTCCAGAACCACAGAGAAAGCAATGGGTCCCAGCTCCAGAACCACAGAGAAATCAATGGGTCCCAGCTCCAGAACCATACAGAAATCAACCGGTCCCAGCTCCAGAACCACAGAGAAAGCAATGGGTCCCAGCTCCAGAACAATAGAGAAATCAACCGGTCCCAGCTCCAGAACCATAGAGAAATCAATGGGTCCCAGCTCCAGAACCATAGAGAAATCAACCGGTCCCAGCTCCAGAACCACAGAGAAAGCAATGGGTCCCAGCTCCAGAACCACAGAGAAATCAATGGGTCCCAGCTCCAGAACCATACAGAAATCAACCGGTCCCAGCTCCAGAACCACAGAGAAAGCAATGGGTCCCAGCTCCAGAACCACAGAGAAATCAATGGGTCCCAGCTCCAGAACCATAGAGAAATCAATGGGTCCCAGCTCCAGAACCACAGAGACTTCAATGGGTCCCAGCTCCAGAACCATAGAGAAATCAACCGGTCCCAGCTTCAGAACCACAGAGACTTCAATGGGTCCCAGCTCCAGAACCACAGAGACTTCAATGGGTCCCAGCTCCAGAACAACATTTCAGCAGTAGAATTCCAAACAATGTTTTTCAGTTCTCCCTCTTCAGTTCTAGACGATGGCAGACATGAAGTGTCACAACCCAGACTGATACTGTTATTAAAACTGATGAGTTCAGATAACCAGACAGACAGACAGACAGACAGACACAGACAGACAGACAGACAGACAGACAGACAGACAGACAGACAGACAGACAGACAGACAGACAGACAGACTGACTCACAGACAGACTCACAGACAGACTCACAGACAGAAGACTCGCCCAGGAAGACTCGCCCAGGAAGACTCGCCCAGGAAGACTCGCCCAGGAAGACTCGCCCAGGAAGACTCGCCCAGGAAGACTCGCCCAGGAAGACTCACCCAGGAAGACCCACCCAGGAAGACTCACCCAGGAAGACTCACCCAGGAAGACTCACCCAGGAAGACTCACCCAGGAAGACTCACCCATGAAGACTCACCCAGGAAGACTCACCCAGGAAGACTCACCCAGGAAGACTCACCCAGGAAGACTCACCCAGGAAGACTCACCCAGGAAGACTCACCCAGGAAAACTCACAGCTGTAATCGCTACAGAAAGTTAATTCTAACATGTATTGACTCAGGGAGATTAATACTTATATAATCAAGATATACTATTCTGTGTAGATCGTTGACAAAAATGACAATTCCATTCCTTTTAATCCTACTCTGTAACAACAAAAAGTGGACAACGCCAAGGGGTGTGAATACTTTCTGAAGGTATATAATGTATAATGTGTATGGTAGTAGTATGTTTGGTATGTAGTCCATATGGTATTCATTCACATCAGTAGCTGTGCCATACTCCTACAGGAAACATACATCAAACCCCAAGACAAAACATCTCCCCCTTGACAAGATCACGTTAGAAAATATGCAGAAGGAAAACGAATACTCTCCAGTGCTGGTCTATTCCTCTATATAACTATCTGGCCTGTCTGTCCTATCCTCTGTGTGAAGTCAGTGCTGGTTTAATCCTCTATATAACGATCTGGCCTGTCTGTCCTATCCTCTGTGTGAAGTCAGTGCTGGTTTATAACTCTATATAACTATCTGGCCTGTCTGTCCTATCCTCTGTGTGAAGTCAGTGCTGGTTTATAACTCTATATAACTATCTGGCCTGTCTGTCCTATCCTCTGTGTGAAGTCAGTGCTGGTTTATAACTCTATATAACTATCTGGCCTGTCTGTCCTATCCTCTGTGTGAAGGCAGTGCTGGTTTATAACTCTATATAACTATCTGGCCTGTCTGTCTTATCCTCTGTGTGAAATCAGTGCTGGTTTATAACTCTATATAACTATCTGGCCTGTCTGTCCTATCCTCTGTGTGAAGTCAGTGCTGGTTTATAACTCTATATAACTATCTGGCCTGTCTGCCTTATCCTCTGTGTGAAGTCAGTGCTGGTTTATAACTCTATATAACTATCTGGCCTGTCTGTCCTATCCTCTGTGTGAAGTCAGTGCTGGTTTATAACTCTATATAACTATCTGGCCTGTCTGTCCTATCCTCTGTGTGAAGTCAGTGCTGGTTTATAACTCTATATAACTATCTGGCCTGTCTGTCCTATCCTCTGTGTGAAGTCAGTGCTGGTTTATAACTCTATATAACTATCTGGCCTGTCTGTCCTATCCTCTGTGTGAAGTCAGTGCTGGTTTATAACTCTATATAACTATCTGGCCTGTCTGTCCTATCCTCTGTGTGAAGTCAGTGCTGGTTTATAACTCTATATAACTATCTGGCCTGTCTGTCCTATCCTCTGTGTGAAGTCAGTGCTGGTTTAATCCTCTATATAACTATCTGGCCTGTCTGTCCTATCCTCTGTGTGAAGTCAGTGCTGGTTTATAACTCTATATAACTATCTGGCCTGTCTGTCTTATCCTCTGTGTGAAGTCAGTGCTGGTTTATAACTCTATATAACTATCTGGCCTGTCTGTCCTATCCTCTGTGTGAAGTCAGTGCTGGTTTATAACTCTATATAACTATCTGGCCTGTCTGTCCTATCCTCTGTGTGAAGTCAGTGCTGGTTTATAACTCTATATAACTATCTGGCCTGTCTGTCCTATCCTCTGTGTGAAGTCAGTGCTGGTCTATAACTCTATATAACTATCTGGCCTGTCTGTCTTATCCTCTGTGTGAAGTCAGTGCTGGTTTATAACTCTATATAACTATCTGGCCTGTCTGTCCTATCCTCTGTGTGAAGTCAGTGCTGGTTTATAACTCTATATAACTATCTGGCCTGTCTGTCCTATCCTCTGTGTGAAGTCAGTGCTGGTTTATAACTCTATATAACTATCTGGCCTGTCTGTCCTATCCTCTGTGTTTGGCAGTGCTGGTTTATAACTCTATATAACTATCTGGCCTGTCTGTCTTATCCTCTGTGTGAAATCAGTGCTGGTTTATAACTCTATATAACTATCTGGCCTGTCTGTCCTATCCTCTGTGTGAAGTCAGTGCTGGTTTATAACTCTATATAACTATCTGGCCTGTCTGCCTTATCCTCTGTGTGAAGTCAGTGCTGGTTTATAACTCTATATAACTATCTGGCCTGTCTGTCCTATCCTCTGTGTGAAGTCAGTGCTGGTTTATAACTCTATATAACTATCTGGCCTGTCTGTCCTATCCTCTGTGTGAAGTCAGTGCTGGTTTATAACTCTATATAACTATCTGGCCTGTCTGTCCTATCCTCTGTGTGAAGTCAGTGCTGGTTTATAACTCTATATAACTATCTGGCCTGTCTGTCCTATCCTCTGTGTGAAGTCAGTGCTGGTTTATAACTCTATATAACTATCTGGCCTGTCTGTCCTATCCTCTGTGTGAAGTCAGTGCTGGTTTATAACTCTATATAACTATCTGGCCTGTCTGTCCTATCCTCTGTGTGAAGTCAGTGCTGGTTTATAACTCTATATAACTATCTGGCCTGTCTGTCCTATCCTCTGTGTGAAGTCAGTGCTGGTTTATAACTCTATATAACTATCTGGCCTGTCTGTCTTATCCTCTGTGTGAAGTCAGTGCTGGTTTATAACTCTATATAACTATCTGGCCTGTCTGTCCTATCCTCTGTGTGAAGTCAGTGCTGGTTTATAACTCTATATAACTATCTGGCCTGTCTGTCTTATCCTCTGTGTGAAGTCAGTGCTGGTTTATAACTCTATATAACTATCTGGCCTGTCTGTCCTATCCTCTGTGTGAAGTCAGTGCTGGTTTATAACTCTATATAACTAGCTGGCCTATGTCTGTTCTTTTGGTCTTTCATAGAAATTACTTTGGAAAACAGCAGCCTTCTATGAATAATAATGAGGGCAGAGTTCTGACCAGAGAGATATCCAATGAGAGCAGAGTGCTGAGGCAGAATCAGAGAGATATCCAATTAGAGCAGAGTTCTGAGGCAGAATCAGAGAGATATCCAATGGGAGCAGAGTAGAAACAGAGAGATGTCCAATGAGAGCAGAGTTCTGAGGCAGAATCAGAGAGATATCCAATGAGAGCAGAGTTCTGAGGCAGAATCAGAGAGATATCCAATGAGAGCAGAGTTCTGAGGCAGAATCAGAGAGATATCCAATGAGAGCAGAGTTCTGAGGCAGAATCAGAGAGATATCCAATGAGAGCAGAGTTCTGAGGCAGAATCAGAGAGATATCCAATGGGAGCAGAGTAGAAACAGAGAGATGTCCAATGAGAGCAGAGTTCTGAGGCAGAATCAGAGAGATATCCAATGAGAGCAGAGTTCTGAGGCAGAATCAGAGAGATATCCAATGAGAGCAGAGTTCTGAGGCAGAATCAGAGAGTTATCCAATGAGAGCAGAGTTCTGAGGCAGAATCAGAGAGTTATCCAATGAGAGCAGAGTTCTGAGGCAGAATCAGAGAGTTATCCAATGAGAGCAGAGTTCTGAGGCAGAATCAGGGAGATATCCAATGAGAGCAGAGTTCTGAGGCAGAATCAGAGAGTTATCCAATCTGAGCAGAGTTCTGAGGCAGAATCAGAGAGATATCCAATGAGAGCAGAGTTCTGAGGCAGAATCAGAGAGATATCCAATGAGAGCAAAGTTCTGAGGCAGAATCAGAGAGATATCCAATGAGAGCAGAGTTCTGAGGCAGAATCAGAGAGATATCCAATGAGAGCAGAGTTCTGAGGCAGAATCAGAGAGATATCCAATGAGAGCAGAGTTCTGAGGCAGAATCAGAGAGATATCCAATGAGAGCGGAGTTCTGAGGCAGAATCAGAGAGATATCCAATGAGAGCAGAGTTCTGAGGCAGAATCAGAGAGATATCCAATGAGAGCAGAGTTCTGAGGCAGAATCAGAGAGATATCCAATGAGAGCAGAGTTCTGAGGCAGAATCAGAGAGTTATCCAATGAGAGCAGAGTTCTGAGGCAGAATCAGAGAGATATCCAATGGGAGCAGAGTAGAAACAGAGAGATGTCCAATGAGAGCAGAGTTCTGAGGCAGAATCAGAGAGATATCCAATGAGAGCAGAGTTCTGAGGCAGAATCAGAGAGATATCCAATGAGAGCAGAGTTCTGAGGCAGAATCAGAGAGTTATCCAATGAGAGCAGAGTTCTGAGGCAGAATCAGAGAGTTATCCAATGAGAGCAGAGTTCTGAGGCAGAATCAGAGAGTTATCCAATGAGAGCAGAGTTCTGAGGCAGAATCAGAGAGTTATCCAATGAGAGCAGAGTTCTGAGGCAGAATCAGGGAGATATCCAATGAGAGCAGAGTTCTGAGGCAGAATCAGAGAGTTATCCAATCTGAGCAGAGTTCTGAGGCAGAATCAGAGAGATATCCAATGAGAGCAGAGTTCTGAGGCAGAATCAGAGAGATATCCAATGAGAGCAAAGTTCTGAGGCAGAATCAGAGAGATATCCAATGAGAGCAGAGTTCTGAGGCAGAATCAGAGAGATATCCAATGAGAGCAGAGTTCTGAGGCAGAATCAGAGAGATATCCAATGAGAGCAGAGTTCTGAGGCAGAATCAGAGAGATATCCAATGAGAGCGGAGTTCTGAGGCAGAATCAGAGAGATATCCAATGAGAGCAGAGTTCTGAGGCAGAATCAGAGAGATATCCAATGAGAGCAGAGTTCTGAGGCAGAATCAGAGAGATATCCAATGAGAGCAGAGTTCTGAGGCAGAATCAGAGAGTTATCCAATGAGAGCAGAGTTCTGAGGCAGAATCAGAGAGATATCCAATGAGAGCAGAGTTCTGAGGCAGAATCAGAGAGATATCCAATGAGAGCAGAGTTCTGAGGCAGAATCAGAGAGTTATCCAATGAGAGCAGAGTTCTGAGGCAGAATCAGAGAGATATCCAATGAGAGCAGAGTTCTGAGGCAGAATCAGAGAGATATCCAATGAGAGCAGAGTTCTGAGGCAGAATCAGAGAGATATCCAATGAGAGCAGAGTTCTGAGGCAGAATCAGAGAGATATCCAATGAGAGCAGAGTTCTGAGGCAGAATCAGAGAGATATCCAATGAGAGCAGAGTTCTGAGGCAGAATCAGAGAGTTATCCAATGAGAGCAGAGTTCTGAGGCAGAATCAGAGAGATATCCAATGAGAGCAGAGTTCTGAGGCAGAATCAGAGAGATATCCAATGAGAGCAGAGTTCTGAGGCAGAATCAGAGAGATATCCAATGAGAGCAGAGTTCTGAGGCAGAATCAGAGAGATATCCAATGAGAGCAGAGTTCTGAGGCAGAATCAGAGAGATATCCAATGAGAGCAGAGTTCTGAGGCAGAATCAGAGAGATATCCAATGAGAGCAGAGTTCTGAGGCAGAATCAGAGAGATATCCAATGAGAGCAGAGTTCTGAGGCAGAATCAGGGAGATATCCAATGAGAGCAGAGTTCTGAGGCAGAATCAGAGAGATATCCAATGAGAGCAGAGTTCTGAGGCAGAATCAGAGAGTTATCCAATGAGAGCAGAGTTCTGAGGCAGAATCAGAGAGATATCCAATGAGAGCAGAGTTCTGAGGCAGAATCAGAGAGATATCCAATGAGAGCAGAGTTCTGAGGCAGAAACAGAGAGATATCCAATGAGAGCAGAGTTCGGAGGCAGAATCAGAGAGATATCCAATGAGAGCAGAGTTCTGAGGCAGAATCAGAGAGTTGTCCAATGAGAGCAGAGTTCTGAGGCAGAATCAGAGAGATATCCAATGAGAGCAGAGTTCTGAGGCAGAATCAGAGAGATATCCAATGAGAGCAGAGTTCTGAGGCAGAATCAGAGAGATATCCAATGAGAGCAGAGTTCTGAGGCAGAATCAGAGAGATATCCAATGAGAGCAGAGTTCTGAGGCAGAATCAGAGAGATATCCAATGAGAGCAGAGTTCTGAGGCAGAATCAGAGAGATATCCAATGAGAGCAGAGTTCTGAGGCAGAATCAGAGAGATATCCAATAAGAGCAGAGTTCTGAGGCAGAATCAGAGAGATATCCAATGAGAGCAGAGTTCTGAGGCAGAATCAGAGAGATATCCAATAAGAGCAGAGTTCTGAGGCAGAATCAGAGAGATATCCAATGAGAGCAGAGTTCTGAGGCAGAATCAGAGAGTTATCCAATGAGAGCAGAGTTCTGAGGCAGAATCAGAGAGTTATCCAATGAGAGCAGAGTTCTGAGGCAGAATCAGAGAGATATCCAATGAGAGCAGAGTTCTGAGGCAGAATCAGAGAGATATCCAATGAGAGCAGAGTTCTGAGGCAGAATCAGAGAGATATCCAATGAGAGCAGAGTTCTGAGGCAGAATCAGAGAGATATCCAATGAGAGCAGAGTTCTGAGGCAGAATCAGAGAGATATCCAATGAGAGCGGAGTTCTGAGGCAGAATCAGAGAGATATCCAATGAGA
This sequence comes from Salvelinus alpinus, assembly GCF_045679555.1. Classification (NCBI taxonomy): domain Eukaryota; kingdom Metazoa; phylum Chordata; class Actinopteri; order Salmoniformes; family Salmonidae; genus Salvelinus; species Salvelinus alpinus. Next base: position 5,849,880 of record NC_092112.1, on the reverse strand, counting down.
GCAGAGTTCTGAGGCAGAATCAGAGAGATATCCAATGAGAGCAGAGTTCTGAGGCAGAATCAGAGAGATATCCAATGAGAGCAGAGTTCTGAGGCAGAATCAGAGAGTTATCCAATGAGAGCAGAGTTCTGAGGCAGAATCAGAGAGATATCCAATGAGAGCAGAGTTCTGAGGCAGAATCAGAGAGATATCCAATGAGAGCAGAGTTCTGAGGCAGAATCAGAGAGTTATCCAATGAGAGCAGAGTTCTGAGGCAGAATCAGAGAGATATCCAATGAGAGCAGAGTTCTGAGGCAGAATCAGAGAGATATCCAATGAGAGCAGAGTTCTGAGGCAGAATCAGAGAGATATCCAATGAGAGCAGAGTTCTGAGGCAGAATCAGAGAGATATCCAATGAGAGCAGAGTTCTGAGGCAGAATCAGAGAGATATCCAATGAGAGCAGAGTTCTGAGGCAGAATCAGAGAGATATCCAATGAGAGCAAAGTTCTGAGGCAGAATCAGAGAGATATCCAATGAGAGCAGAGTTCTGAGGCAGAATCAGAGAGATATCCAATGAGAGCAGAGTTCTGAGGCAGAATCAGAGAGATATCCAATGAGAGCAGAGTTCTGAGGCAGAATCAGAGAGATATCCAATGAGAGCGGAGTTCTGAGGCAGAATCAGAGAGATATCCAATGAGAGCAGAGTTCTGAGGCAGAATCAGAGAGATATCCAATGAGAGCAGAGTTCTGAGGCAGAATCAGAGAGATATCCAATGAGAGCAGAGTTCTGAGGCAGAATCAGAGAGTTATCCAATGAGAGCAGAGTTCTGAGGCAGAATCAGAGAGATATCCAATGAGAGCAGAGTTCTGAGGCAGAATCAGAGAGATATCCAATGAGAGCAGAGTTCTGAGGCAGAATCAGAGAGTTATCCAATGAGAGCAGAGTTCTGAGGCAGAATCAGAGAGATATCCAATGAGAGCAGAGTTCTGAGGCAGAATCAGAGAGATATCCAATGAGAGCAGAGTTCTGAGGCAGAATCAGAGAGATATCCAATGAGAGCAGAGTTCTGAGGCAGAATCAGAGAGATATCCAATGAGAGCAGAGTTCTGAGGCAGAATCAGAGAGATATCCAATGAGAGCAGAGTTCTGAGGCAGAATCAGGGAGATATCCAATGAGAGCAGAGTTCTGAGGCAGAATCAGAGAGATATCCAATGAGAGCAGAGTTCTGAGGCAGAATCAGAGAGTTATCGAATGAGAGCAGAGTTCTGAGGCAGAATCAGAGAGATATCCAATGAGAGCAGAGTTCTGAGGCAGAATCAGAGAGATATCCAATGAGAGCAGAGTTCTGAGGCAGAAACAGAGAGATATCCAATGAGAGCAGAGTTCTGAGGCAGAATCAGAGAGATATCCAATGAGAGCAGAGTTCTGAGGCAGAATCAGAGAGTTATCCAATGAGAGCAGAGTTCTGAGGCAGAATCAGAGAGATATCCAATGAGAGCAGAGTTCTGAGGCAGAATCAGAGAGATATCCAATGAGAGCAGAGTTCTGAGGCAGAATCAGAGAGATATCCAATGAGAGCAGAGTTCTGAGGCAGAATCAGAGAGATATCCAATGAGAGCAGAGTTCTGAGGCAGAATCAGAGAGATATCCAATGAGAGCAGAGTTCTGAGGCAGAATCAGAGAGATATCCAATGAGAGCAGAGTTCTGAGGCAGAATCAGAGAGATATCCAATAAGAGCAGAGTTCTGAGGCAGAATCAGAGAGATATCCAATGAGAGCAGAGTTCTGAGGCAGAATCAGAGAGATATCCAATAAGAGCAGAGTTCTGAGGCAGAATCAGAGAGATATCCAATGAGAGCAGAGTTCTGAGGCAGAATCAGAGAGTTATCCAATGAGAGCAGAGTTCTGAGGCAGAATCAGAGAGTTATCCAATGAGAGCAGAGTTCTGAGGCAGAATCAGAGAGATATCCAATGAGAGCAGAGTTCTGAGGCAGAATCAGAGAGATATCCAATGAGAGCAGAGTTCTGAGGCAGAATCAGAGAGATATCCAATGAGAGCAGAGTTCTGAGGCAGAATCAGAGAGATATCCAATGAGAGCAGAGTTCTGAGGCAGAATCAGAGAGATATCCAATGAGAGCGGAGTTCTGAGGCAGAATCAGAGAGATATCCAATGAGAGCAGAGTTCTGAGGCAGAATCAGAGAGTTATCCAATCTGAGCAGAGTTCTGAGGCAGAATCAGAGAGATATCCAATGAGAGCAGAGTTCTGAGGCAGAATCAGAGAGATATCCAATGAGAGCAAAGTTCTGAGGCAGAATCAGAGAGATATCCAATGAGAGCAGAGTTCTGAGGCAGAATCAGAGAGATATCCAATGAGAGCAGAGTTCTGAGGCAGAATCAGAGAGATATCCAATGAGAGCAGAGTTCTGAGGCAGAATCAGAGAGATATCCAATGAGAGCGGAGTTCTGAGGCAGAATCAGAGAGATATCCAATGAGAGCAGAGTTCTGAGGCAGAATCAGAGAGATATCCAATGAGAGCAGAGTTCTGAGGCAGAATCAGAGAGATATCCAATGAGAGCAGAGTTCTGAGGCAGAATCAGAGAGTTATCCAATGAGAGCAGAGTTCTGAGGCAGAATCAGAGAGATATCCAATGGGAGCAGAGTAGAAACAGAGAGATGTCCAATGAGAGCAGAGTTCTGAGGCAGAATCAGAGAGATATCCAATGAGAGCAGAGTTCTGAGGCAGAATCAGAGAGATATCCAATGAGAGCAGAGTTCTGAGGCAGAATCAGAGAGTTATCCAATGAGAGCAGAGTTCTGAGGCAGAATCAGAGAGTTATCCAATGAGAGCAGAGTTCTGAGGCAGAATCAGAGAGTTATCCAATGAGAGCAGAGTTCTGAGGCAGAATCAGAGAGTTATCCAATGAGAGCAGAGTTCTGAGGCAGAATCAGGGAGATATCCAATGAGAGCAGAGTTCTGAGGCAGAATCAGAGAGTTATCCAATCTGAGCAGAGTTCTGAGGCAGAATCAGAGAGATATCCAATGAGAGCAGAGTTCTGAGGCAGAATCAGAGAGATATCCAATGAGAGCAAAGTTCTGAGGCAGAATCAGAGAGATATCCAATGAGAGCAGAGTTCTGAGGCAGAATCAGAGAGATATCCAATGAGAGCAGAGTTCTGAGGCAGAATCAGAGAGATATCCAATGAGAGCAGAGTTCTGAGGCAGAATCAGAGAGATATCCAATGAGAGCGGAGTTCTGAGGCAGAATCAGAGAGATATCCAATGAGAGCAGAGTTCTGAGGCAGAATCAGAGAGATATCCAATGAGAGCAGAGTTCTGAGGCAGAATCAGAGAGATATCCAATGAGAGCAGAGTTCTGAGGCAGAATCAGAGAGTTATCCAATGAGAGCAGAGTTCTGAGGCAGAATCAGAGAGATATCCAATGAGAGCAGAGTTCTGAGGCAGAATCAGAGAGATATCCAATGAGAGCAGAGTTCTGAGGCAGAATCAGAGAGTTATCCAATGAGAGCAGAGTTCTGAGGCAGAATCAGAGAGATATCCAATGAGAGCAGAGTTCTGAGGCAGAATCAGAGAGATATCCAATGAGAGCAGAGTTCTGAGGCAGAATCAGAGAGATATCCAATGAGAGCAGAGTTCTGAGGCAGAATCAGAGAGATATCCAATGAGAGCAGAGTTCTGAGGCAGAATCAGAGAGATATCCAATGAGAGCAGAGTTCTGAGGCAGAATCAGAGAGTTATCCAATGAGAGCAGAGTTCTGAGGCAGAATCAGAGAGATATCCAATGAGAGCAGAGTTCTGAGGCAGAATCAGAGAGATATCCAATGAGAGCAGAGTTCTGAGGCAGAATCAGAGAGATATCCAATGAGAGCAGAGTTCTGAGGCAGAATCAGAGAGATATCCAATGAGAGCAGAGTTCTGAGGCAGAATCAGAGAGATATCCAATGAGAGCAGAGTTCTGAGGCAGAATCAGAGAGATATCCAATGAGAGCAGAGTTCTGAGGCAGAATCAGAGAGATATCCAATGAGAGCAGAGTTCTGAGGCAGAATCAGGGAGATATCCAATGAGAGCAGAGTTCTGAGGCAGAATCAGAGAGATATCCAATGAGAGCAGAGTTCTGAGGCAGAATCAGAGAGTTATCCAATGAGAGCAGAGTTCTGAGGCAGAATCAGAGAGATATCCAATGAGAGCAGAGTTCTGAGGCAGAATCAGAGAGATATCCAATGAGAGCAGAGTTCTGAGGCAGAAACAGAGAGATATCCAATGAGAGCAGAGTTCGGAGGCAGAATCAGAGAGATATCCAATGAGAGCAGAGTTCTGAGGCAGAATCAGAGAGTTGTCCAATGAGAGCAGAGTTCTGAGGCAGAATCAGAGAGATATCCAATGAGAGCAGAGTTCTGAGGCAGAATCAGAGAGATATCCAATGAGAGCAGAGTTCTGAGGCAGAATCAGAGAGATATCCAATGAGAGCAGAGTTCTGAGGCAGAATCAGAGAGATATCCAATGAGAGCAGAGTTCTGAGGCAGAATCGGAGAGATATCCAATGAGAGCAGAGTTCTGAGGCAGAATCAGAGAGATATCCAATGAGAGCAGAGTTCTGAGGCAGAATCAGAGAGATATCCAATAAGAGCAGAGTTCTGAGGCAGAATCAGAGAGATATCCAATGAGAGCAGAGTTCTGAGGCAGAATCAGAGAGATATCCAATAAGAGCAGAGTTCTGAGGCAGAATCAGAGAGATATCCAATGAGAGCAGAGTTCTGAGGCAGAATCAGAGAGTTATCCAATGAGAGCAGAGTTCTGAGGCAGAATCAGAGAGTTATCCAATGAGAGCAGAGTTCTGAGGCAGAATCAGAGAGATATCCAATGAGAGCAGAGTTCTGAGGCAGAATCAGAGAGATATCCAATGAGAGCAGAGTTCTGAGGCAGAATCAGAGAGATATCCAATGAGAGCAGAGTTCTGAGGCAGAATCAGAGAGATATCCAATGAGAGCAGAGTTCTGAGGCAGAATCAGAGAGATATCCAATGAGAGCGGAGTTCTGAGGCAGAATCAGAGAGATATCCAATGAGAGCAGAGTTCTGAGGCAGAATCAGAGAGATATCCAATGAGAGCAGAGTTCTGAGGCAGAATCAGAGAGATATCCAATGAGAGCAGAGTTCTGAGGCAGAATCAGAGAGTTATCCAATGAGAGCAGAGTTCTGAGGCAGAATCAGAGAGATATCCAATGAGAGCAGAGTTCTGAGGCAGAATCAGAGAGATATCCAATGAGAGCAGAGTTCTGAGGCAGAATCAGAGAGTTATCCAATGAGAGCAGAGTTCTGAGGCAGAATCAGAGAGATATCCAATGAGAACAGAGTTCTGAGGCAGAATCAGAGAGATATCCAATGAGAGCAGAGTTCTGAGGCAGAATCAGAGAGATATCCAATGAGAGCAGAGTTCTGAGGCAGAATCAGAGAGATATCCAATGAGAGCAGAGTTCTGAGGCAGAATCAGAGAGATATCCAATGAGAGCAGAGTTCTGAGGCAGAATCAGAGAGATATCCAATGAGAGCAAAGTTCTGAGGCAGAATCAGAGAGATATCCAATGAGAGCAGAGTTCTGAGGCAGAATCAGAGAGATATCCAATGAGAGCAGAGTTCTGAGGCAGAATCAGAGAGATATCCAATGAGAGCAGAGTTCTGAGGCAGAATCAGAGAGATATCCAATGAGAGCGGAGTTCTGAGGCAGAATCAGAGAGATATCCAATGAGAGCAGAGTTCTGAGGCAGAATCAGAGAGATATCCAATGAGAGCAGAGTTCTGAGGCAGAATCAGAGAGATATCCAATGAGAGCAGAGTTCTGAGGCAGAATCAGAGAGTTATCCAATGAGAGCAGAGTTCTGAGGCAGAATCAGAGAGATATCCAATGAGAGCAGAGTTCTGAGGCAGAATCAGAGAGATATCCAATGAGAGCAGAGTTCTGAGGCAGAATCAGAGAGTTATCCAATGAGAGCAGAGTTCTGAGGCAGAATCAGAGAGATATCCAATGAGAGCAGAGTTCTGAGGCAGAATCAGAGAGATATCCAATGAGAGCAGAGTTCTGAGGCAGAATCAGAGAGATATCCAATGAGAGCAGAGTTCTGAGGCAGAATCAGAGAGATATCCAATGAGAGCAGAGTTCTGAGGCAGAATCAGAGAGATATCCAATGAGAGCAGAGTTCTGAGGCAGAATCAGGGAGATATCCAATGAGAGCAGAGTTCTGAGGCAGAATCAGAGAGATATCCAATGAGAGCAGAGTTCTGAGGCAGAATCAGAGAGTTATCGAATGAGAGCAGAGTTCTGAGGCAGAATCAGAGAGATATCCAATGAGAGCAGAGTTCTGAGGCAGAATCAGAGAGATATCCAATGAGAGCAGAGTTCTGAGGCAGAAACAGAGAGATATCCAATGAGAGCAGAGTTCTGAGGCAGAATCAGAGAGATATCCAATGAGAGCAGAGTTCTGAGGCAGAATCAGAGAGTTATCCAATGAGAGCAGAGTTCTGAGGCAGAATCAGAGAGATATCCAATGAGAGCAGAGTTCTGAGGCAGAATCAGAGAGATATCCAATGAGAGCAGAGTTCTGAGGCAGAATCAGAGAGATATCCAATGAGAGCAGAGTTCTGAGGCAGAATCAGAGAGATATCCAATGAGAGCAGAGTTCTGAGGCAGAATCAGAGAGATATCCAATGAGAGCAGAGTTCTGAGGCAGAATCAGAGAGATATCCAATGAGAGCAGAGTTCTGAGGCAGAATCAGAGAGATATCCAATAAGAGCAGAGTTCTGAGGCAGAATCAGAGAGATATCCAATGAGAGCAGAGTTCTGAGGCAGAATCAGAGAGATATCCAATAAGAGCAGAGTTCTGAGGCAGAATCAGAGAGATATCCAATGAGAGCAGAGTTCTGAGGCAGAATCAGAGAGTTATCCAATGAGAGCAGAGTTCTGAGGCAGAATCAGAGAGTTATCCAATGAGAGCAGAGTTCTGAGGCAGAATCAGAGAGATATCCAATGAGAGCAGAGTTCTGAGGCAGAA